>NW_007729308.1:183349-184469 GCF_000696425.1 Galeopterus variegatus
TTTCTTTTCTTTTCTTTTCTTTTCTTTCTTTTTTTAACTGGGATGAGTATAAACCAAAGATTAGGAGTGGGAACTTTTCCACCATCAGAATTTTCTGAGTGCTGAGAGGATGCTTGCTCCCCGGCACCACAAAGGAAAATCTGTCATTACATAGACTGTCATTTGTGATCTGAAGCTTATAAGCTCTGTCATCTACTTAGTAATAACCACAATGACAATGGTAAATATCATTTAGAGAGTTCTTGCTATTGCACTGTCTAATTTAATCTCAACCACACAATGACATAAGAAATATTCTTACATAGCAGGTGAAAAACTTCAGAAAAAATATCATACTCGAGTTCACATAGCTCTCCCAAGTACAATACAATTAGCATGGCAATTTCTGCATAATTGGAAGCTGGAAAGTATTTGTTGAATTAATAATAAATGAAGTATATGAACCCACAAAACTGTGATTTAAATATAAAACACATTGGAGGAGTGAATTGTGGAAACCCAAAAACCTATAATTGGTAATTAAAGATAATATAAATGCTGACTACATGACACAGAGTGACATGGAGACTTTATCACATAGAGACATTTATTGAACAAACCTCTAAGGAATTGGGCTATTTACATGAGCAGGAGGGAAGAGGAATGGAGTCCACATCCTTTTAATGTTTGTGTAATTTCTGCCTTTGTGACATATTTATTTCACCATTGTAATGTTACAATGTAACTTTATAAATATTAATATTAAATATACTTCTATATAATTTATTTCAAGAAAAAAGAATTTTATTTCATTTTTTATTTTTTTTTATTAAAACATAATTGATTATACATATGTGTGGGTTATGGAGTTGAATGTCAATATCTGCATACAATGTGTGACAATCAAATCAGGATAATCAGCATATTCGTCATTACAAAACATAATCATTCTTTATATCCATTAACTAATTTCTCACTAACTCCCCTTTCCCTCCCCCTTCCCACCTCTGGTAACCACAGTGCTGTTCTCTCCTGAAAGATCAAAGTATTATTGATTGTTCTTTCTTTTTCTTTTTCTTCCTTTCCTTCTCTTTCTTTTTTCCTTCCTTCCTTCCTTCCTTCCTTCCTTCCTTCCTTCCTT
>NW_007729308.1:185220-192819 GCF_000696425.1 Galeopterus variegatus
AAATGAGGAGCCTAATACTCTTACCTGATGAGCAGAATGGACAGTGGTGACCTGCCTGATTCGACCAATTGGTGAGGATCCATCTTCACATGGCTCTCTCTCACTTTCTACCTTTAAACATATGCAAGGCAGTATGTCCCAAATAATCGTCATGTTTATTGCACTTCTATAATCTACATTTAAAGGAAATAAAAAATATATAAAATTTATGCAGAAATACTATAAAATCACATTATGGGAGCATTTCCAAAGAGTGTTCAGTTTGTAGATTATTAAAAGACAAAAACTGCAACAATGACCACAGACTTACATGAAAACTGCTGGAATCAAAAAGGGGTCCCATGTGTTAAAACCCCTGACAAACCAAGTCAGGGAAGGCACAGAGGGAGGGTTGTCATTCATGTATGCCTGATAACAAGAACTATCACAAACGATTTTACAAAACCATAACCTTGCACAGAGACCATTGCAACCTTACCAAAAATGATACCTCTGTGAGGACATCTACCCAGCAACTGCCTGTCCAGCCTCAGACTGGCATCACCCTTGTTACTGATGCTTGCAGCCAAGAATAATTATTTTGCAACAATTTTGTAATCTTCCCTCATTTTTCCTTTAAAAACTTTTGTCGTCCTTTACTTCCCTGAATATGCACATAGTTTACTATGGCAGGCGCATTCCCATTGCAATGTTCTATTTTCGATTAAACTCATAATTATTTTAGAAAGCCTCTCACTGTTTGTTGTCTAGGTTGACACTTACAAAATCTCATGATTAGAGAGGACCTGACAGATCATAGTATATCCCCTCATTTTAAATATTAGTTCCCTTATTCTTACACATTTTCAGACTTGAAGAATCACTACCCATCCTTTTAGAAATGTAATTATTGATACAAATGAAATGAATAGCAACGTCACACAAATGCGCAGGTAAAATTTGCAGTTTTCTATTTTCCCACTGTAGTGGACATCGTTTGTTAGTGTTTAGTGTCTATTGCTCTCTTTCTCTTGTTTAAGTGTCCCTTATTTCAAGATATGTACCCTTTAGGCCTGGGTCTTATCCCTAGCCCCAGGATTGTAGACCACCAGAGATCTAAGGGTAAGGAAAGAGTGAATGATTCATGACATCCACTGCAATTTAGACCAGTATAAGCAAGGAGAAATTTTCTGTTGACTTCTGGGGAAGTTTGAGCTTGCTCTTCTGTTAACACTTCCATAAATGGTTCTGTCTCATTCCCACTAGGTGGTCCACTTCATAGACATGTGACCTGGCTTTGCTGTAGACAGCAGACTGCCAGAGGGAGAAATCAGGCATCCGAAAAAGGTGGAGCTAGGAGAACCTTGGGAATCTCTGTTGTTGCCTCTGGCACTTAATTTCAGGTAATGGAAATAGAAATGTTGGTTTCTGTTTTATTTGGGTGATACACACACAACCTAGTTCTTGAAAAAAAAATTAGAAAGTATATAAAATAGAAAAATATTGTCTTAGTTCAGGCTGCCATATAAAATAACATAGACTGGGTGGCTTAAACAACAGAAATTTATTTTTTCACATTTCTGAAATCTGGATGTGTGAGATCAGGTGTAAGATTTCGACGAGGGTTCTCTTTCTAGCTTGCACAGGGCGGCTTTCTCTTGGCTCGCATGTGGCCTCCACCTCGCTGTGTGCTCACATGACCTCTTTGTTCACTTGGAGAGAAAGAGCAAGTTCAGATGTCTCTTCTTTCAAGGGCACTAATCTCGTCATGAGGGTCCCAATTTCAAGACCTCAACTAATCCTAATTTTCTCCCAAAAACCCCATTTCTGAATATCATCACATTGGAGGTTAGGGCTTTAACATATGAATTGAAGGTGGGGGAGAGAAACATTCAGGCCGTAATAAATGTATTACATGTTATAAGGCTGATTCTATCTACATAAAGCCAGAAGTCAAATTCCTCATGACATATGGACCAATAAAATTCTTCTGACATTTTTTCATGTTCTGTAAATTTGTTCTTTTTATTCACAATTAAGCACTTGATTTATTTGCTTAAGTTCATTGAGCATCCAATTAAGATTAAAGATTCCCTGCTTTAGCAGGCCTAATAATTTCCATACTTATGGTATGTTTATGAGACTTACAACTGAATCAGCACTTCAGTCTTGTTTTCTTCATTAAAAAAAAAATGGAGCAAATAAATTAGCAATATTAAAAATGAGCAAACATCCTAAGTAGCTAAAAAGAGAATACTGCAATAATTGAACTTCAGGCTGCGTTATTTAGTTCGCGAGTTAAGGGTGGTTTACAGAGTTAGGTGTTCATAGACATCAGCAGATAAGTTTGCAGAACCATAAATGTGTTGAGCAGAAGGAGGGTACTTGTTCTATCTCCTGGTATAATTCAATTGCTTCTGCTAAAACCTAGAAGGCACTCAAAATGTAAGGTCTAATGAATAAATGATTTTACCAAAGTCCTGACTGAAAAAAATAATACCCTCCATAAAGACTAATTAATACATACTTCATTTTAAGATGGAGCTACTAAAAGGCATAAAAGTTGAGTAGGACCTCTGCATTTGGGTTTTTACGGTTTTGCCATAGGAAGTATCAGAGAAGTTTACAAAACAAAATTTCAATCAACACAGTTCAATATCCAGATATTTATGGACACCTTTCAATTATTTGAACAATGAATATTTTATTAAATGAGCTGGACTGGAAATAACATAAATAAAACCTGTGCTTTTTATTCCCCACTGTCTTTTTCTTCCACGCAGGGTCATTTCTGATAGGATGCAGGGCTTTCACAGTCCCTCCTGCAAAGTCAAAGCTCCCCTGCTCCATTTCCAGCACTGGACAGTCTGTATTACCTGAATAATCACATACTCCAGTCTTGACCAGTGTAAAATTATTTACTTTTTAGAAATGTATTACTCTTATTCTGCACAGGCCTGCTAAGGTGTGGCAGCCCCCAGTGGAGACCCAGCACCTGGGGAGCTTCTTCCTTACGTGCCCCTTCCCCACGCAGTAGCTTCCTCTCCTGCCCCTGTCTGGGAGAGAGCAGGTGAGAGGAGCTGGGAGGCGAAGGGCCCAGCCTCACCTGCCTCGCTGCTTCTGCACATCACAAAGGTTGTGTTTTGTGCGTACAGGTTACTCAGACATCTCCCACTGGAAACTTTTGAGGCTGGTGACAGTATCTTGGCTGGGGCTGGATAATTTCTCTGAATTCCCCATTCCAAGTAAAAGCAAACACTGTCCCAAATGACAAACCTCATACTCAATTTACTCTCAAATCCCTCTTTTTTTCACCCCATATCTAATTGATCACTAAATCCTGTTTTCTTTAGCTTTTAACTTTTATTCTGTAGTTATATAACATTTTTCATTTTCCTTGGAATACTTTTAATCTTATAGTATAATTAAGTCTAATGTTAATACTGTACCAGATTTATTTTGTTATTTTCCTAGAACAATATTTTTATCCTTTTTATTTGAACATTTTTATGTCTCTATATTTATTAGATTTCCTTGTGAATGATATAGATTTTATTTTAATTCAATCTGAGTATTTAGGCCACATACAGTATATTTTTCAGCCAATGTGATGACTGATACATTTGGATTTTTTTAGATTATATTATTTTGCATTTCCCATTTCCTATCCTTACTTTATTTGGTTATTTTTGTCACTGTCTGTTTTCTATTTAATTGACCAGTTTTTGTTGCTTTTCTTTTATTGTTACAACTATCTAAAAGTATGCATTCTATAATTGTTCTTTTAATGGTCACCCTAATACTTTCTATGGGCATTCTTGATTTAATAAAATTCTTATTAATTAAATACTTATCTAAAGAAGCTGTCCATTGTCCAGTCACTCTCTATCCTATTATTTCACTTAATTTTCTTTTCTAATGCCATCAGATGCCATATTAAACATTTTTGTTCATCATTTATTTTACACTCCTAAAGGGTAAGTTTCAGAATTGTTACACTGTCGTCTTTATGTAGTCTCAGTGCCTTGGGATTACTTAGCAAATTCTGGGTGCTCAATAGGTAGGTTTTAATGAATATTTAAGAAATGAGGTTTGACTTCATAAAGTAGTATGATCAGATGCAATTGAACCAACCAACATATAAACTTTCTTCTCCCTTCCCATTTGAGGTAAACAAAGTCAGAATATTGGTTCATGTGGTTTGGTGGCAGTTAGTACAGTCAAAGTGAAGAAATTAAGAGGAGAATCAATATCACAATCAATTTAACTGCTTTTTTTTGTTTGTTTTTCTTAGAGTGTTCAGGTATTGAGTATGTAACAATAGCTGTGACACAAGCTCCATCTTGTCCTTTGGAACATCATTATGTATTTAATCTCAGGGATTTTAAAATATTGCATTCAACAGATATTGACTTGATGCCAGACCTATCCCAAACAGACCTAGAAACTTTAGGACTCTGAGATGAGTAAGACACCACTTCTTACTTTGAGGTACGCACACTCTGGTAGAAAAGACAAACCTGTAAACAACGATTGCAGTAGTTCCCAGTGCTGTGCCCTTTAGAACTGTGGGCTCTTTGAGCAATTAATTGTGAGCTCAAAAAGGTTTTGAGGCTACCATACAAAACTCTTCTTGGCACAACTCTATGTTTTTCCATATTGCTTTAAAGCATATAATAATCTTATTGAGATAGATCACTCATTCATCTTACTTCAAGGCCTTAGAACTTTCTGTTCTCTGGCTGAAAACTCTTCCAAAAATGACTACAACCTTATTCGCTTCTTTTATCTGGGCTTCTTTCCTCCCTTTACCTAGTCAGAGGTAACTTCCCAGATCACCTGCAATGGTACCTTTCCTCATGCCCTGACCCCCACCTCCTTTTCCTTCAATTCCCATATTATTACCTGAAATTATATCTTATGGTAATTTGCTTGTTTTTTAGTAAGGATGTCGGTATCTCCAATAGAATGAGTCTCATGAAAGCAGGGTCTTTTTCTCTCTTGGTGAAAACTATAATCTTAGTTGCCAGATTAGTATCATGAATATAGTAAGCATTCAGTAGATGTGTTGAATGAATGAATGAATGAGAAATCTCAAATTTATAATAATTTATGATAATAGCAAAGAGTTTACTGTGGGTAAATTGGGTACAAAAGCTGAATGTTTGGGGGCATTTGTTAGAAAAATAGCTCACAGAAGCAAATATTTAGTCTATGTTGTATTTTATTAAACACACTGGACTTAAGCAAATAGAGAATTAAGATGGTGCTATAGTCCAAATCACACAGTACATATATGGCCTGAGGGATTATGGTCAGAGAGTGTTCTCGTCTGTTCATTTCAAGACACTATCCTCAGACTTTGTTCTGTACTCTCGAGACCCTTTAAAAGTTCAGAAATGTTTTAAGTTTTCAATATGTTTTGAAGGTGGTTTTGAGGTTTCCTTATACTCAACACACTTTTATGTTCTATCTGGAGCCAGAACTTAAATGATTTGAATATCATGAGTGTATTAAATAGGAACAAGTTTTGCCTAATTTTGAAAGATTGCCATTAAATTGTACAGACATAAGGAAATTTAGACACCACAATCATCACCCCCATACACTCTGGTTCACTAAAGCCCTCCCCCAACATGTCAGTTGGCATTTTCACACATAAAAGTAGTAAACTTATAAAAGACATCATTCCCAGGAACTTTTATGTTTTATTGCTGATTATTGAAAATAATAATTTATTTTTAATATTTAAACAAAACAGTTGGATGCATTTTCTTCCAAAACCCTATAAAAATAAAACAATAATAAAAAGTCTTAAACAAGTTTAGCATATTCAAGCATGAACATTTAATAGACAAGAGAAGAAATTCAACAACTTAGCAAATACAGGGAAAAATGTTATAACTTACTGATGGCTAAAGTCATGCAAATTATGATAATACCTAACATTTATTGAAAAGATACTGTTTGTCAGGAATGGTTCTAAGACCTTATGAATTAACTAACTCAATCACAATGATCCTATTGAAATGGCATCATTATTGTTACAATTTCTATATTATCAATGAGGATCTCATGGGTGATAAGTTGGACTGTTTGTATATAAAACCAAGACATTTTGATCTAAAAAAACACATTCTTACGCACTACACATTTCTGCCTCTCTGAGCTCTATCTACTCTGCCTGTCCGCATAACTGCATTTGCTTGCCATATAACCCAGTAAATATACCTTTGAGCTTTTATCTTAGAGAAATATAAACTTAAGTTGGCTAAAATCGTGTACATATTAGCTTTATTTGTAAAATAAAGTCAAAAAGTGAGACAGCCAAAATTTCTCTCTATAAGTGAATGATTAAAGAAACCATTGTATATCATAACGTAAAATACAGTTGTTGCTTTGCTTCCCACGAGTTTGTCACTTCTCTTCCCCTGGGTGATGGAGCCACAAAAGGATTACTCAAAGCCCATCTCTTCTGAGCAGTGAGAGATCCCGAAGGGGTTAATCTCCTGGAACCCTCGAGAGAGAGGAATTCCTTCCTTTTGGGAAATTCCATGAACTGGGATTCTCACCGTGCATTTATCCTCCAGATCAGGAAATTACAGGAAAAGAACATAGGTGTGGTTTTAGCTAAGGAGAGAGAGGAATTCCTTCCTTTTGGGAAATTCCATGAACTGGGGTTCTCACTGTGCATTTATCCTCCAGATCAGGAAATTACAGGAAAAGAACATAGGTGTGGTTTTAGCTAAGTATAGTTTAACAGTAGAGTCTGGTAATGTTCAGTGAAACAAGCAAGGTGACATTCCATAATGCAACTTGCAAAAGGTTAAGTCAATCCACCAACAAAATCTTGATCTTAGCAAACATTCTCTTTCCCCACAACAATTTCCTAGTATCTTTACATATCAATCAGTAACTTGTCTGTCCTTGAGCCAGCAACCTTGCTCTGCTACAATTCTCCATCCACATCAGAGACCCTAGCCTGAGAAAAGTTCCCTGTCTTTTGCAAGGTTAACATTTCTATATATAATTTCAAGAGGTTAGGCTAAACCTGAAACTGCAGGACTTTGGAGGCCCTGTAAAATACATTTGCTTTATAAATATTGGCATATTCCACAACAGTAATAAAAATGAATGAAGTGTGAATAACACACAACAATAGCAACTTGGATGGATCTCTCAAGGGCATTATGCTGAGTATAAGAAGCAAAAGGTATGTATAAATCATACTGCATGATTTCATTTACATAAAAATTTCAAAATGACAAATTTATAGTGTTTGCCAGTGGTCAGAGGAAGGGTTGGAGGACACAAGAGAGCCTTATGCAGAGGAATAGTTTTTTATCTTGATTGTGGTGGTACCAGAACCTATACATGTGATAAAATTACATAAGTCCCACACACACACACACGTAGACACAAATGAGTGCATATAAACCGGGCACAATCTGCGTAAGTTCTGCCTATTGTACCAATAGCAATTTCTGAATTTGACATTGTACTATAGCACCATGCAGAATGTTACAATTACAGGAGACTCAGAAAGGGTATGCAGGATCCCCATATATATGGTTGTGCAACTTTCTACAAATCTGTGACTATTTAAAAGTGACAAGTTAA
>NW_007729308.1:193819-197153 GCF_000696425.1 Galeopterus variegatus
CTCAAAGCCCATCTCTTCTGAGCAGTGAGAGACCCCGAAGGGGTTAATCTCCTGGAACCCTCGAGAGAGAGGAATTCCTTCCTTTTGGGAAATTCCATGAACTGGGGTTCTCACTGTGCATTTATCCTCCAGATCAGGAAATTACAGGAAAAGAACATAGGTGTGGTTTTAGCTAAGTATAGTTTAACAGTAGAGTCTGGTAATGTTCAGTGAAACAAGCAAGGTGACATTCCATAATGCAACTTGCAAAAGGTTAAGTCCATCCACCAACAAAATCTTGATCTTAGCAAACATTCTCTTTCCCCACAACAATTTCCTAGTATCTTTACATATCAATCAGTAACTTGTCTGTCCTTGAGCCAGCAACCTTGCTCTGCTACAATTCTCCATCCACATCAGAGACCCTAGCCTGAGAAAAGTTCCCTGTCTTTTGCAAGGTTAACATTTCTATATATAATTTCAAGAGGTTAGGCTAAACCTGAAACTGCAGGACTTTGGAGGCCCTGTAAAATACATTTGCTTTATAAATATTGGCATATTCCACAACAGTAATAAAAATGAATGAAGTATGAATAACACACAACAATAGCAACTTGGATGGATCTCTCAAGGGCATTATGCTGAGTATAAGAAGCAAAAGGTATGTATAAATCATACTGCATGATTTCATTTACATAAAAATTTCAAAATGACAAATTTATAGTGTTTGCCAGTGGTCAGAGGAAGGGTTGGAGGACACAAGAGAGCCTTATGCAGAGGAATAGTTTTTTATCTTGATTGTGGTGGTACCAGAACCTATATATGTGATAAAATTACATAAGTCCCACACACACACACACGTAGACACAAATGAGTGCATATAAACCGGGCACAATCTGCGTAAGTTCTGCCTATTGTACCAATAGCAATTTCTGAATTTGACATTGTACTATAGCACCATGCAGAATGTTACAATTACAGGAGACTCAGAAAGGGTATGCAGGATCCCCATATATATGGTTGTGCAACTTTCTACAAATCTGTGACTATTTAAAAGTGACAAGTTAAAAAAAAATCCTGAGTCTTGGTTGGCTTTCCCCTCAGATTCTAACTTGTATTTAGTTACTTAACCTCTTTATGACTTTATTTTCTTTCAACAAATTGGGACTAATAACATTTCCTTCAAAGGAACATTGACAATTTGAAGTATATAAATAAATATCATACACAAAAGCGCTTTCTTTATTTGTAAGGGAGGAAGCTATTTATGACAAATGATATCAACCTCATAATTGCCATTGTCATTCTTCTGTTTCACAAAAACAAGTGACAATCTTATGAAAACCATAATGCAGTATACTTTTGCAAGGTTATTAGTTCAATTAATTTATATACACCTAGATTATAAAGGCCACTAAAAGAAGCAATCAAAAAATCTGTTTCGCTCTATCCCCAAAGACTATTTCCTTCACAGCTATGTCACCTTTGATTATTGACACCCAAATAGTGCTTTTAAGAGCAAACAGTGTACAATGCTTCAAAGTAGACACATCCACACTCCTCTATAAGTATCCCAGTTAATTCAACTCGTATCTCATAAGCATGCAGTAGTAGCAATTTTCATAGTGAGTTTACTGCTACATTTACCAAACTGCCTGTGACGATATATTAACCACAAGCAAGAGAAAGACTTTTAGATGATAATTTTCACCCAGGAGGCTTCAAAGGAATCTTTCTGAATAATGTGCTTCTGTCCATGTTATAAAAGTTTGTTGAATCCCAGAGGTTTTCAATTGAAGAAAACAAATACATTAAATTATACGCTCACAGTTTATCATCTTAAGGGCATTTACCAAACAGCAGGACAGTAGTCAGGTTTTATATTTATAGCTAAGTGTGTTAGTATAATATGAATTATACCTTGCCTGATTTGAAATGTATCTGTGAGTACTCCAACATGAACATTTTACCAGACATTAATTGTACCACATCATGTTTAATATGATTTTCTAACATGTGAGTTATAAACTGTTCTGAAGAACTTTAGAAATGGAAGCAAAAATATTTTTCTTCTCACTTGTTGGGGAAAATGGTTTGATTTTATTTATTCTGCCTTTTAAGTGAATGTTGTTGGAATTACAAATGAGGTGAAATTCACATGCATGCTGTATTAGTCTATTTCTGTTGCTTACAACAAAATACATGGAACTAGATGATTTATAAAGAAAACAAAATTTATTTGCTTACAGTTTTGGAGGCTACGAAGTCCATGGTCCAGAGAACACATCCAGAGAGGGTCTTGGTGGTGGTGACAGTGATGGCAGGGTATCACATTGCAAAATGGTGAAGTAGAGAGAACAGAGAGAGAGACAAACTCTCCTCTTTCTTTTTTTAAAATCCTCAGAATCACCCCCCCCCACCATTATTAATCCATTCACTAGGCATGGTCCTACAATCTAATCACCCCTTCAGGGCTCCACATTTCAAGTACAATAATTGTATGTCCCATCCTCTTAGCACTGTTTTAATGAGCCTTAAGCTTCAGTGAGTTTTTGGGGGAGACATTCAATCCACAGAAGGAACCAAAGGGGTGCCTCCTCACATTGGTCAGTCAAATCTGTTAACAGAAAGGTAAAGGAGGTAGAAGATCTAAAAAAATAATAAAGTTTAATAAATTATGCTTCACACTTTTTAGACTTATTAAAACGCTACAGTAATGGAGACAGTGTCATATTGGAGTTAAGACAAATATAAAGGAACAGGATAGAGTCCACATATCTACACATCTGTAGTAAATTCTTTTCTGACATAGGTGCAGAAGTAATTTAATAGTGAAATAGCCTTTTCAAAAATGCTGTTGAAACAATTAGATACTCACACATTTAAAAAGTACCTCATACCATACATAAAAATTAATTCATAACAGATTATAAATCTAAATATAAAGCATAAAACTTGTAGAAAATTATTAAACTATAACACTTTAGAAAAATATTTATCAACTATGGTTATGCAAAGAGATCACGGATATACTACAACTAGCATAATTTAAAAATAATGAAAATAATAAATTGGATGGAATAGACACAATCTTTTGTTGTGAAGAATGCACTGTTAAGAAAATAAAAAGATGAGCTATAGACCGTGAAAGAATATTTGCAAATCACATATCTGACAAGAAATTTGAATCCGGAATTTACTTTAAAGAAAAAGTCTTAATACTCAACACTTAAAATATGAACAAGCCACATAACAATAAGCAAAAGGCTTGAACAACTTTTTTTTTTTTTTTTTTTTTTTTTTTTTTCCGTGTCCGGCAACGGATCGCAACCCTCAGTGTTGCCCCCGTACTGGA
>NW_007729308.1:197309-206039 GCF_000696425.1 Galeopterus variegatus
GCCAGTGAGCGGGAACCGGTCCGTATGTGGGATCCGAACCCTCGGGCGGGAGCGTCGCCGCACTTCCCAAGTGGCGCACTTATCCAGTGCGCCACCGGGCCGGCCCTTGAACAACTTTTTACCAAAAGGAATATATAAGTGGCAAATAAAATCAAGAAACTATGTTCATTGCAAGGGGTCTTCAAAAAGTTAATTATAAACGTGTATAATGAAAAAAATATGCATGGATTTCAAAAATTTTTGTACCAAAATAACCTCATACTAATTTGTTATAACATGTCTGAACAAGTTCCAGTTTGAGGCACTAAGAAGAATAAAACATTAGTTTGTATAGAGCCCCATCAGAGCAACAAGAATTCTGCTAAAATTGAAGCAAGAACAAACTTCACATTTTTGGTGAAGGTTGGGTAGAAGAATGAGGAAATCAATGAAAATTTACAAAAAGTTTATGGGAACAATGACCCAAAGAAATCAGCAATTCACAAATGGATAACTCGTTTTAAGAAAGGATGAGATGATGTTGAAGGAAAAGCCCTCAGCAATAGACCATACACATCAATTTGTTAAAAAAAAAAAAAAGCTTGTTTATGCCCTAATTGAAGAGGACAAAAGATAAACAACAGAAGCACATTTCAGTTGGATCAGCTTACACAACTCTGACTAAAAGGTTAGAGATGAGCAACCTTGGCAATAGATGGGTGCCAAAACTTGATAGGTGTTGTGCCCAAGTCAGCCAAAACCAAAAGCAGAGCTGTCACTGTCATTTGAGCAATACTTTGAAACATATTTTTAGAAAATTTTACTAGGAGATAACATACGGCTTTACCAGTATGATCCTGAAGATAAAGCACAATCAAAGAGCAAACATCATGGCAACAGTTTGGAGAAGCACAGGGCACTTTGCATGTTGACTTTCTGGAGAGCCAAAGAACAATAACATCTGCTTTTATTGAGAGTGTTTTTAGAAAGTTAGTCAAAGTTTTAGCAGAAAAACACCTAGGCCAGCTTCACTAGAGAGTTCTTCTCCACCATGACAATGCTCTTGCTCATTTTTTTCAACAAACAAGGGCCGTTTTGTGAGAATTTCAATGGGAAATTATTAGGCATCCATCTTCAAGTCCTAATTTGGCTTCTTCTAACTTCATTTTGTTTCCTAATCTCACAAAATCTTTAAAGGGCACCTTATTTTTATTTTTATTTTTTAGTTAATAATGCAAAAAAGACTGCATTGACATGGGTCAATTCCCAGGATCCTCAGTTCTTTAATGATGGACTAAATGCTTGGTATCATCACTCACAAAAGTGTCTTAAGCATGAGGAAGCATATGTTGAGAAATAAAGTTTATGGAGTTTCTTTTAGTCTTTTTATTTTTCCATGAACTTTTTGAAGTTCTCATGTATCTGTTAGGGAGATGCAAACTAAAATAATACCAGTGCACCCATATTAAGATTTCTGAAAACTTATAAAATGTAAATTTTATTTGAATAAATGAAATTTTAACTGGAAATCTTGTGGACATCTTCCTCTAAATTAAGTGCTGTGCATATGTGTTTATGTGCATTATGGATTTAAGGAAATATAATGTAGCATGACAAATTTATTGAAAGGGTTTTTGCTTTACATGATTGTAAATTTAAATTTGTTTGTAGTTGATATATTCTGTTTATGTATATTTTCCTTCTGAATCTACAGAAAAAAATATTCAAATGGGTCAAGAAAACAGCAGAAACTATAATATGTTTACTTTGCTTTGAGAAAAATAACTTTGAGGAAGAACAGGTACAAAATTTCAGAAATACAAAATCACTTTTGACAACCACAGAAAAAATAAGAACATTTTACTGATTACTAAAATGATTAAAATCTATTACTCATTATTATTCACCTTAGAAATATTAGTGATTAAACTTTAAAGGCACGAGAGATTATAGGTCCATTTGCAAGTGGTTTCTGAATCCAGACACTGATGGCAAAAAGAAATAAATGTCACCATGAAAGAATACTTTAAAATTTTAAACTAAAGATAAATATTAATATATTAAACTGATTTTACTATTAAATCCAACAGCAACATAATAGCCGTTAAAATGTTTCTTAATTGCATCACAGGATTAGTTGAATTTTATATAAAAATATCCTAGTTAATGTGAATGTGAAACTTATAGGGCAGAAACATTTTAATTTAAAATATGTCAATTATTTTTTTCCTGTAAGTCGGAAATTTGCACCTTCAATCTTCTCAAGCATTGTCTTAAACTGACATTATGAAGAGGTACCAATAAATATGTTAAATGTAAGAAAATATGGGTTTTTATGTGGCTTCTACCATGCATTTTTAATTGCCCTTAGTATATACAGGTACAATTATGTCTTTGACCCAGAAGGACAGAATTTAAACCCAAATCTGAAACTCTCACATTCCTTTATCGTAATGATATGCAAGATTTTCAGTATACAAAGGCACATGTTCATTAAAATGGCTTAACTATATTTAAAATTATGTATATTTATTGAATCAAAAAGTAATAATGTGACTTGAATTATCTCAGCAGCTTGAGATCTAAGCATTTACATTTTTATGCCTAGATAGTTTGCAAGAAATATATTGTCTACACTTAGCGAAAGTTTATCCTTTTAAGAAGCAACAGCATCTAGAAAATATAACTGCGTATATGGCTCCCTTGGTTAATATTTCTCTTTGTGGAGTTCTTCACTGTTGTAGCCCTTAGGCTATGAAAACAATTTGGCTTAACTTCTTAAGATAATATCTGAAAGACAACCTCAAAAACATTGAATGGGAACTAAAGTAATGTTTGTCAATTCCAGGTTAGGGTATTTTAGAAGCCAGTATGCTGCCTGTAATCTTCCATTTGCCAGCCGGATGTCAATGTCCAGACAGACATTGGAATCTGTGTGTTGGAGATGACAGGTATCTTGTCAGCCCGAGTCCTGGAATGACTTACTTAACCCTCAACCTTCTTCTTGTAGTCTGCCCAAAAAACCAGGAACATCTACAGTGGTAAACCACTTTTTTTTTTCTATTAATACACTAGCTAATATTTTTCTGCTACAATCTATCAAGATTTATACTTCATCTTTTTTAACCTATTGGAAAGGCTTTGATTTATTCTTTATTTTTAGGCTATGAGAAAGAAAGTGGAAAGAAAGCATTTGTATTACTCGTTCTTCATATTCTGAATTATCTATATCAATACAGCATTTTTTAAAAATTTCAGAATATTTGATGGAAATTATAGACAAACTTTATAATAGTGCATCTTTCTCATATTTCCACAATTAAAAGTATATGTGCATTATTATAACTATCAATTAGATATGTGTTTTAGTTTGGATTTCCCGGAAGTACACCTTTAGACAAATATTCTAGTGCAAGTAGTTTATTTGGAATTTGATTCTAATGAACAACACTTAAGAGAAAAGGAAGAGGTGAAACCAAAGATAAAAAACCTAATGAAATATGTGTCGTTAAGTTATCACTGTGGACTATTAAAGGTCAACCCCATTAGAGAACTAGCAGAGAACACATAGAGCGTAGGTCACCATTATCACAGCAGAGAGGCAAGGAATCTAGTAAATTTATCCAAAAATCCTCCATCCATGTCTGGGTTACCCAGTGAGTATGTGTGCCTCATGTACCCCATTAGAGAACTAGCAGAGAACACATAGAGCGTAGGTCACCATTATCACAGCAGAGAGTCAAGGAATCTAGTAAATTTATCCAAAAATCCTCCATCCATGTCTGGGTTACCCAGTGAGTATGTGTGCCTCATGTTCCAATAAGAATAACTTCAGAAAGAATCACAGATTCATGGTAAATAGCCGTAAATGGATAGAAGTGAGAGCTGAGTGACTATAGATAATGCACCATGAAAGCCTCCTCTGCTATATATTTCCATCTGATTAGGTAAAACAAGAGAATTAGAGAGATAAGCGAGTTGCTTTTTAATTTATTAACATAATACGTAATTGATCATTGCATATAATTTTCAAAGAAAAAAATACAGACTAAAAAAGAGCACCCTTCACCCACCCACCTTTAATGCCACCACCCAGAAATAGCCAATACCATTTTTTTGGTGTGATTTACGGATGCTGTTACTCTTTTTATTGTTGTTTATTTACAATTCATTGTGTAGAAAGAACATTCAGATTAGATTTCCACTTTTAGCTAAGATGGAGTCAAAGGAGCTGGATTTACACTCACATCTGAAAGAAGAGCAACCAAAACAGATAAGGAATAAGGTCTAGTGTCCCATGACACAGTAGGGTGACTATCATTAACAATAATATGTTGCATATTTCAAAATAGCTAAAAGAGAGGATTTTGAACATTTTCGTTAACAAAGAAATGATAAACATTTGAGGTGATGGACATGCCATTTACTATAACTTGGCATTACATTGTATATACATGTATCAAAACATTACACTGCACCCCATAAATATGTACAATTCCTATGTGTCAATTACAAATAAAATAAAACATAAATAGCAAATCATGACCAAATTATGCACTTCTTATGAGAAAGTCACTTTTAATACAAAGGTATAAATTGCTTAAAAGTAAGCAGGAGAAAATATATATGATGCTAACACTAAAAGAAAACTGAAGTGACTATATTAATATCACACAAAGTAGATTTGAGAATAAAGAATATCATCATGGTACAGTATGTCATTTCATAGTGATAAAGGTCACAATTAATTAGGAGGACATAAACACTGTAAGTCTTTAGCATCTAATAACAGAGCTTCAAAATGCATAAAGTACAAATGGATAGAACTGCCAGGAGACACGGAAAAATCTGCAATCAGTATCCCACTCTACATAACTAATAGAATGACAGAAAATCAATAAGCATATAGAAGATTTTAATGAGATTATTAACCAATTTGACCAAAGTGACATTTTAGAACAATTCATCAAAGAGTAGAAAATATACATATGTTTTATTGGACTTACAATATTTACCAAGATGGACCAAATAATAAAAGGAACTAACGTCATACAAATCATATTTCTAACCACAATGGAAATAAATTATAAATCATTAATAGAAAGATCCCTGGAAATCCTCCAAATATTTAATAAGTAAACAATACACTTCTAAATAGCTCATGAGACAATGAAGAAAACATAGGGGAAATTAAAAAGAATTTAGAATTGAATGAAAATGATAACATAACAATTGAAATTTTGTGGAAGCCACTATAACAGGCTGCAAATCATGTTATCTCATAAATTACTTGTTTCCAGATTATATAAAGAATTGCAAAAGTCTATAATATAAAACAAAATAATCAATAAAAGTTTGAAAGTAAATGTCACCAAAAATATAAAGATGGTAAATAAGCACATGGAAAAGTGCTTAACATTACTGAATATTAGATAAATGCAAATGATAACCACAACATAATGCAAGTAGACACCTACTACTATGAATAAATTTTAAAAATTGACCATTCTGAACGTTGGTGATAATTTGGAGGTATAGGAACACTCACATACAGCTGAGAAGAATGTGAAATGATACCATCACTCTGGAAAACTGGTGATTGATTAAAAAGTGAATGAATGCCTATCATTACATCAACTTCATACCTAAGAAATCTAGGAAGAGAAAATAAGTACATGTCCACACAAAGTCATATACATACATGTTTATGAAAGCTTTATTTGTAATAACCAAAAACTGTAAATCACTCAACCGTCCATCAGCAGGGTGAACGAGTAAACAAGTTGGGATATATATGTACAATAGACTACTCAGAAAAAAAAAAAAATGACAGTGGTTCGTACTACAACATGACCTGTTCTCAAAAGATGTATGCCAGTGAAAGATGTTAGGCAAGAAAGAATAATGGCTCCATGATTCTATGGATAGTAAATTCTAGGAAAAGCAAATTAGTGGATATGGATCATGACCTGTTCTCAAAAGATGTATGCCAGTGAAAGATGTTAGGCAAGAAAGAATAATGGCTGCATGATTCTATGGATAGTAAATTCTAGGAAAAGCAAATTAGTGGATATGGACGGAAAGCAGATCAGTGGTTGTCTGGAGATGGGGCATAGCGGGGAGAAAGGGTGAGGCAAAACAAAAGGATTATGAGAAATTTGGGGGAACAATTGGTAGGCTTATAATTTTGATCATGATGGTTTTGCAAGTGATTATTTATATCAAAACATCAAATTTTATACTTTAAATATCTGCAGTTTACTGGATGCCAATTATACCCAAATAAATCTGATTAAAAAAAAAAAAAAAAACTTCGGAATTTGTGCACAGAATCAGTTGTCTAATGCAGTCTATGACTTCATTGATAAGTTTATGACTTTAGTCAGGAGATTTGTTCATTATGTACTTCAGTTTTCTCGTCAATAAAATGAGCAAAATATTATTTATCTCATATTTGAAGACTGCATGAGAGAATCACCTAATACACATAGGTTCACAATATGGCAAGTTTTGCCATTTTTGTTATTTCAAATAATTATTCTCTTTATCTCTAATTCCTGGGTAGAAGAATTGTAATGCTTTGTTAACTATGGTATTATTTTGAGTGTTAGTTTGTATTATAATGTGTTTCCAAATGTAATACATATTGCTTTTTTCAAAATGAGTCTAAGGCCATATCTTGTCATTTCTTAAAATGCTTGTACATGAAGAGAAAAAAAGAGTTTTACATAAAAACCTTCTATCTCAAGCAAGATATCCAATAGTTGGCATGCATGCTGACTTCATGTCAATATTTGTAAACGCATATTGTGCACTGTATGTGTATATTAGGAACTCAAGTCTGTATGCAAGCACGAATAACATCACCATTGTTTGTTCTGTGTTGTGATTTGGTCATGAAATCTCAAAATATCTTCAGTAAACATCACTTGGCAGAACGTAGTTAATCTAAACATCTTTGAAACTTTTATTGAATGTGCATGTTGTGAATGTGAAGCTTCTGGAAAAGGGATCTCTAGCCTCTTAGAGCAGGACAGATGGCCAGTTGTTACATAAGGCAGTAGTTGACGAATATGCCTCCCAGCAACCCTCTCAGAGCTAAGAGTAAGCATCTGGTAAGTGCTCATGAGGTACTGAGTAGACTACAGAGTCTGGGAGGGACGCCACTTGGCTGCTCTGAGCTGGGGAGGCTTTCTTAGAGGCAGAGCCATATGGATCTTTATTGGGAGAAGGGTAGCTCAAATGGAAACTGAAGAAAGAAATGAGCTAAAGTAAATTAGAAACAGAAGTTGAGTAGATTTGTGAAGAACTAAAATCAGAGACTGAAACTTGAGTTCACAGTTTGTTGTTGTTTTTTTTTTCATTTATTGCGCAATGTGTATTTCATGACATTTCACTGCCAATACAGTGCCATTTAAGGACTGACATAGTGTGATTCACAAAGAACAATTTTGTGATTGTTTGCGACTTTGGGGTCCTTTGTTTTGTTCTCTACATATGTGTACCATTCTATCAACCATTTCATTTATAGTCTGGTCGAGAGAAAACAAGAGTGTTACCATTTTGTTAAGAGCATTGTTTAGCAACTAATATAATAGCTTTAAATTAGTGAACGCCAACAAATTTACATACTGCTTATTTTATGCAAATGCATGATTAGGCTATATTTGGAAGAGCCTTTCAGCACTGTTTTAAAGTTTTTTTTTTTTTTATTTCACTAATCTTTTATGAAGAATTTACTGTATATGGGGTTCTGTGGTAGGAGATGAAGACTGAATACTGAAATAGGTGTTTTGTCTCTAGAAGCTGGGAGTCACTTAGTGTATACAGGCAGTGGAGACAGACTTATCCTACATGGTGGTCAATACTGTAGAGAAAATATGTACCTGATGCTAGGGAATCAATGATGGACAGCTAACCAACTCTGGAGTGAGTGGTAATGGAGGTCAGGGAGGGCTTCCTGGAAGGATTGGGCTATGGCCTAAATGTGTCCCTTGAATTGATGTGTTGGAAACATAGTCCCCAATGCAGCAGTGTTCAGAAGAGGGGCCTCCTGGGAGGTGTTTGGGTCATGAATGCTCTACCCTCATGAATGGACAATACCTCAGTAAAAAGAGCTTGCAGGGGTGGGTTTGCTCTCCTCTGCTCCTGTCAGGTGGGGACCCAGGGTTTCTCCCCTCCACAGGATGCAGCATCAAGGCACCACCTTGGAAGCAGAGATCAACCCTCATCAGACACTGCACCTTCAAGTGCCTTGATCTTGGGCTCGCCGTCCTCCAGAACTGTGAGAAATAAATTTCTATCCTTATAAATGACCCAGTCTGTGATATTCTGTCATAGCAGCACAAATGGACTAAGACAGGTCGACATCTCAGCTGACAGGAGACAGCCAAGTCAAACATGGTGAAGAAAGGAGACTTATGTGGAAGTAAAACACGGCGTCATTTGTGAAGATAAAGAAGCTTGAGAGAAGTGAGCATTTTAGGAAACCGGATGCAGCATGAGGGTATTGAAGTAGAAAAGACTGACTTTGGTGAAGCACGTAGAGATGAGATCATAACGGGAACATTCAAGCTCTGTTCTGCTCATCTTGAAATGTAAGTGTGGATTCTGCTCTTTGCTTTCTCCCTATGCCCTTTGGTCTCTGCTATCACAACCACCACTAGTCCTTCCATGCCCCTCTGAGGCCATGCCCACAGGAGATCCTGGGATGCCTATCCATGGTAAGGCATATGTGCTGGCTCTGTTCAG
>NW_007729308.1:206449-207592 GCF_000696425.1 Galeopterus variegatus
AGCCAAGTCAAACATGGTGAAGAAAGGAGACTTATGTGGAAGTAAAACACGGCGTCATTTGCGAAGATAAAGAAGCTTGAGAGAAGTGAGCATTTTAGGAAACCGGATGCAGCATGAGTGTATTGAAGTAGAAAAGACTGACTTTGGTGAAGCACGTAGAGATGAGATCATAACGGGAACATTCAAGCTCTGTTCTGCTCATCTTGAAATGTAAGTGTGGATTCTGCTCTTTGCTTCCTCCCTATGCCCTTTGGTCTCTGCTATCACAACCACCACTAGTCCTTCCATGCCCCTCTGAGGCCCTGCCCACAGGAGATCCTGGGATGCCTATCCATGGTAAGGCATATGTGCTGGCTCTGTTCAGTGCTGTCTTTCTCCTGGATATTTGCATTTCTAGAGCTTACAACAAGTAATATAATTTGGAATTTCTTTGACCATTTGTAGATGATGCATGTATTTCAAAGATTTTCTGAAATCTTACCACTTTTGTGTGAAATATACTTGCTTTATAAATGTAAGTACACTCCACATTGAGTCTAGTTTCTTGCAGTTTCAGGTTTAGCCTAACTTCTTAAAAGTACATATAAAATGTTGACCTTGCAAAAGACAGGAAATTTTCCACTGGCTATAGTCTCTGTTGTAAGATAAAGAATTGTGCATGGCTAGGTTGCTGGCTAAAGGACAGACAAGTTACTGACTGATATGTAAAGAAACTAGGAAATGCTGTAGGGAGAAATACTGTTTGCTAAGATCAAGCTTTTGTTGGTGGATCAACTTAACCTCTTGCAAATTGCATTATGGAATCACTTGGCTTGTTTGACTGATGTTCCCAGCCTATATTGTTAAACTATAACCCCACCTATGTTCTCTTCCTGTAACTTCCTGGTCTGGAGAATAAATGCAGGGTAAGAACCCCAGTTCTTAGTTAATTTCCCCCCAAAAAGGAATACCTCTTTTGAGGGTTCCAGGAGAAGTCCCTTCAAGGTTTCTCACTGCTCAGAGGAAATGGCTTTCAGTAATCCTTTGTGGCTCCATCACCCAGGGGAAGAGAGGTTACAAATCCATGGGAGGCAAAGCAACAATTTTGAATACAATTACTATAAGTTTAGGTCAATCTTGTTTTGAGAGGGACAAAAGTGAGAA
>NW_007729308.1:208124-209618 GCF_000696425.1 Galeopterus variegatus
TGTTAAACTATAACCCCACCTATGTTCTTTTCCTGTAACTTCCTGGTCTGGAGAATAAATGCAGGGTAAGAACCCCAGTTCTTAGTTAATTTCCCCCAAAAAAGGAATACCTCTTTTGAGGGTTCCAGGAGAAGTCCCTTCAAGGTTTCTCACTGCTCAGAAGAAATGGCTTTGAGTAATCCTTTGTGGCTCCATCAACCAGGGGAAGAGAGGTTACAAATCCATGGGAGGCAAAGCAACACTTTTGAATACAATTACTATAAGTTTAGGTCAATCTTGTTTTGAGAGGGACAAAAGTGAGAAATCTGACAAACCAGTAGCTTTCCTGGCATTTCTGAGAGTTGTCTACAGTCTCAGAATGTGGACACAAGATGTGCATATTTGAATACTTTCAATGCCCATATATTCACAGCTCACCTTTGTTTCACCTCTGAGGTGAGCTTAGCTTTGCTCTCTTTTGTTCTTTAATTCTGTGTTATTGTTATTCAGAACAGGGCTTCCGCCTAGGGCTTGCCAATAGAAATTAATCTTCAGCATCCACTTGCTACCTGCTTACTTGAGGCACTTTAAAATTTTATCGCAGCTCACTACAGGACAAATGAGAGCAGCATTGCCAGCTAGGAAGAGTTTATTGCCAGAGTTCAAACCTCCAGTAAACAGTGCACAGCAGTTCTCCTTCAATCACGACATCCAGAGGCAGATTTCTGAAATAATGCACACAGGCTTCTGGGGAAATGCAAGCATCAGATCCCACTTCCCATGGTTTCCCTGTGCAACTCAATTTACCTGCTTGGCTTGTAGAAAGAGAATACATCTGCCCGGCTAGAAGCAATTGGGCAGCCTCAGTCTGTGAGCAAATGCGATGGAATAGTTTTGGGTCTAGTATACGTTATCTGGATTAATGTGATTATTAAAAGCCCATTATTCCTTCCATTCAATATTTGTGGAATCTTTGCAGTTCAAAATGTCCCCCAATATGAGTTCTCAGAGGTTAATTTTAAAGAAGCATAGCACTCAAGAAGGAAAGAATTATATTGTTTGTTGAATATAAACCTTCTGGAATATCCACATTTGATTTTAGGAAACAAAGTTTAATGATACCATACAGATAAACTGTAACTGTGCAGGAATAGTCAAGCAAAGATTTTTGGTGTTGCTAGCAGATTATATACCAAATAAGACATGCATCACTACTAAAAATGTTATTAGAGATAAAGGAAATATTGCAAAGGAAAACTGAACCAATGATCTAATGGTTTAAAGGTATAGAGAACTTCCCTCTGTCACGTCCACAATTATGACACAATATTTTTTAAAATTAAAAAAATAATAGAAAAACACAAAATTATCTTTACTGTTTACACCTATATGCACATACATAAATTTTGATACATTTTACTGAGGCTTATTTAACATGGGATATGAATAGAAACTGTAGTTTATAAAATACATGCTTTTTAAATGGGAGGTTAGAAGTGGGTTGTCGGGCCGGCC
>NW_007729308.1:211157-213811 GCF_000696425.1 Galeopterus variegatus
GACTCCAAATTTTTATAAAATCTTACAAAAGAAGGACCTCAGCCCCCATCACAATTCCACAAGGTTACTCAGATGCTCTGGTGTGAATTGAACTCTTTTTACTGCTTTCTCATTGTATTGTGTAGTTCCTCACCACACTTGACCTGGACTTTTTTCATTATAGTTGTTATTATTATTATTATTGTTTTTGTTGTTGTTGTTATTGTTATTATTATTGTTGTTGTTGTTATTATTATCATTCAGTGTCACCAACTACACTGTGAGCTATTGGAAGCCATACATTTGGCCCAGTTGATCTATGAATACTCCATTTGGTCCTTAATACAATGCCTTACACATAGTGGGTAATCAATAACTGTCAAAAGGAATCAAATCAACTTGCCAGATAAGGAGAAAACAATAACACATATTTGAAAAATGATCAAATTTTTGTGTATGTGATTTGTTTGATATTATAATGGCTAGATTTAGATGATGTCTTAAGACTAATATCTATAGTGATGCCAAACATTTTCTGATATATTTACCTTCTAGAACACAATAAAAAAAGAGGCGACAAATAAAAATGTCCGAGGATGCAACTGCTAGCATTCAGATTTGCATTGGAAAATCCATTATTTATGTTCTTCATAAGTGCATGTATATTTATTTCAGTAATGTACTCATGACTTTATCATCTAAAATTACATTTTGTGTTGATGCATTATGCTGGGTAATAGAAAGCCACATCTATGGAAGGTAATTTCAAATGGATAAAGCAATCCACGTATTAAGAAATAAATGCAGAGGTAAAAAGCAACAGACCAGTAAATAGCTTACACTTCTACCTGCGCAAACAAATGTCATAATTTTTATGGCTATTGACTGTGGACAATTATGAATATTCACATACAATGTCTCTTAGCGAACCAAATTTAAAAAAAATATAGATTTTTCAAATCAATAAGAAACCACGAATCAAGCTAATGCAATGGCATTTTGATGACAACTGTGTTTTAAATTATCCCTTCAGGTAAAACTTACAGCACTCTTTCTTACCAGCATGCATTAAAGATGTAATCTTGTTTCTTCTTGTTAATTAAATCAAGATACTCTTTTTGTACTTTTTTTAATTTATGAAAGAGAAATGCATACTGTTTTAGAGCTTATCTTTAATTGTATATTGACATAAACACAATAGGAAAAAAAGCAGATCTGAACAAATTACTCTAATAGAAATTATTTTTATTTTTCCTTAATTTCCAATATTAGATATAAAATATTACAGAACTGATAAAACATAGAATGGTGTTAATAGAAAAATGTACCTATTATTTTCCAGATATAGTCTGCCACTGTTATAATTATGAACATTATTTCTAGTATCTTGTCTTTGTTTGGTGTTTGTGTGATTTCTTTGTAGCAATGAAAGTAATAGAATCCTAATCGTGATCAAAATGCTATTAAACAATTACAGTTATAATTAAGAAACAGTACCCCACATTTTCAAACTATTTTTAATACTTCTAAATTATTTATTGTATACTTTATAGTAGATTTGAGAGGAGATTTTTAATACAAGTACTTCATATATCTGTAACAATATTTCTAAATATCTAGAATGGGTTTTATTTTATTTTTGTGTGTTATTGAGAAAATTTTTAACCTCATGTCTCTTAATTGGCCTTTGTTATCATGTGGGAAATCAGTATTTTGTGTATATTTGTGCAATTGAATACTTTACTAAATTTTTCTTAAATTTTCTATTAGCTTCTCAATTTTCTTTTAAATTATTAATTGCTTTTTGAAGCAGGCACATAACTTAAAAAGTCAAATTGTTTACTTTTGATTATGAAAAAAAAATCTGCTGTCCTCTGTTCTCCAACTTGTACTCAGAATAAATCACTCAATAATTTTCCAATCTTTCACTGAGTATTTAGCTCCATATCTCTTAATATCAATTGTGTTCTACTAGTTCTTGATTTTTCCCGTTTTTGTATGACCTATTGATCTTAAAATTTGGAAAAGTCAAGAATTTGGTTCTATCACATATTCCTTTCCACAATGTGAATAATGCATTTTCTCTTTTCCCTTACCCAAACTAGTTCTCTTTATTTTGTCCCACCAATTATCAGTGTTTTTTCTCTTTTCCCTTACCCAAACTAGTTCTCTTTATTTTGTCCCACCAATTATCAGTGTTTGCAAAATTATGGCCAAGTATATATCATGTTCAGGTGAGTCAGGTGGTATTCCGGTCCACATGTATCACATGTAGATTGCATGACTCTAATCTCACTTTGTTTCCCCTGTAGTTAATAGTGGTCTAATTTTTAAATGTCTTATTTTTATGTACGTGTTTAATTAATTCATCTCCTAGTGCTCCATCAGAAGTATCAACCCCATTTGAATACTTTTAGACTGATGGAAAATTTCTTCCCTCCTTTAAGTTAAATCTTCTGCCAAGTGAATCTTGGGTCTCCCTGTTTCTTGATTTTCTCCTTGTGCTGATGGAGGCCATGTTAAGAATAAAGGTAAAGATTTTGAGAAAGTGCGTATTTGAAGTTGCTTTTATTTTAGCCTCTTACTTAATTGGCTGAGTATAAAATTAATTCATTTTTTTTTTCAGTAATACCTTTTCTTAAGGTATTACTTCACTCCTCCCTAGTTTCCAGTAT
>NW_007729308.1:214542-232291 GCF_000696425.1 Galeopterus variegatus
TGTAACAATATTTCTAAATATCTAGAATGGGTTTTATTTTATTTTTGTGTGTTATTGAGAAGATTTTTAACCCCATGTCTCTTAATTGGCCTTTGTTATCATGTGGGAAATCAGTATTTTGTGTATATTTGTGCAATTGAATACTAAATTTTTCTTAAATTTTCTATTAGCTTCTCAATTTTCTTTTAAATTATTAATTGCTTTTTGAAGCAGGCACGTAACTTAAAAAGTCAAACTGTTTACTTTTGATTATGAAAAAAAAATCTGCTGTCCTCTGTTCTCAAACTTGCACTCAGAATAAATCACTCAATAATTTTCCAATCTTTCACTGAGTATTTAGCTCCATATCTCTTAATATCAATTGTGTTCTACTAGTTCTTGATTTTTCCCATTTTTGTATGACCTATTGATCTTAAAATTTGGAAAAGTCAAGAATTTGGCTCTATCACATATTCCTTTCCACAATGTGAATAATGCACTTTCTCTTTTCCCTTACCCAAACTAGTTCTCTTTATTTTGTCCCACCAATTATCAGTGTTTGAAATTTATGGTAGGATACTGTTGCTTCTTTTTAAATGCTATCTATCTATCTATCTATCTATCTATCTATCTATCTATCTATCTATCTATTTATTTATTTTCATTGAAACATAGTTGATTGTACTTACCTGTGGGGTACAGCATTGAGTATCAGTACCTGTGTGCAATAAGTGATGCTAAAATGCTTCAACATTGTATAATGTAATTGATTTTCAGGGCTCTTTAACAGCTCCTCTGTTACCCAACTTCCCCTCCTTATAAGCATTATAGTTAGTGAAAATTAGTCTAGGAATCTGACGTTGATTTTTCTTTATTCATCATTTTGAGGAGTGCTAGTGATTTGCATTTTAGTTTTAGGGCTACTACATATATTTTTGTCATTGGCAAAGTCCAGGTGTCATTTTAAATGAGAATTCAGGAAGACTTGTTGTTCGATTAAAGTTTAATATAGAAAATGTTGACAGAAATAAGTAAATTACATATAAAGCTACTTGTGTAAAATTTAAGTAGATATACATTTATACTCTAAAGTAATGATTTTTGATTCTACATCTGATGTACTCTTTAAGGTCCTCTTTAAGGACCTTGCTCTAAAATCCAAAATTTAATGTCAGGTATTCATTTGCGAATTACAAACCATGACATATAACTAAGAAGAAGCAGAGAAAGGATTGGGGATTTGCTGCTCTTAAATACAGAATTAGGCCATGTGTAAATAAAACAGAAAGGGCTAAAAAGAACTCCTCTGCTTTTGCCCTGAATATTTCACATTTCTAATTTTTTCCCTTATATCAAAGAAAATATCTATGGTGTGAAAGGCAGCAAAGAAACTTTTCCAAACAGGAAAAGTAGCAGAGATGTGAATTGTGACATTTTGCCTCATGCCATTCCTATTCTAAAAATGTTTATTGAAGATAATTTCTTTGAATGTTTCAATAATATCATCATAATAGCAATTTTTTGCTTGCAGTAATTGATTTTCTTTAAAAATATAAATTATTATCAATAGTTAACATTTCTTGTCTATATTTATATAATTATCCTTATTTTCCATTATGATCCTGAAAAATAAAAATTTCCACTTCTAACTTAATGAAAATGAGAATCCCTTGTGGGGAGATAGTTGGCTCTAAAACATCTTTAATTATGTACAAGCATTACTGCTTTGAAGAATGTGAAACAGACACATGAAAAAATGCTCAACATCACTAAGTATCAGGGAAATATAAATCAAAACCTCACTGAGATATCATCTCACCCTAGTTAGATTGGCTATTATCAAAAAGACTGAGAATAACAAATGCTGGCAAGGATGCGGAGAAAGGGGAACCCTATTTCACCATTGGTGGGACTATAACAGTATGGAATTTCCTTAAACTTCGGGTAGAACTGCTGTATGATCCACCAATCCCGTTGCTGAATATATACCCAAAAGAATGGAAATCATTGTGTCAAAGGGATACCTGCACTCCCATGTTTATTGCAACTATATTTACAATAGCCAAGAGTTGGAATCAAACTATCTGTCCATTGATAGATGTCTGATAAGGAAAATGTGGTATATATATGCAATAGAATACTACTCAGCCATAAAAAAGAATGAAATTCTGCCATCCACAGAAACATGGATGAAACTTAGAGAAAATTATCTTAAGTGAAATAAGCCAGGCACACAAAGAGAAATACCACAGATCCTCACTCATAAATGGGAGGTAAAAGAAAGAAAGAAAGGAAGGAAAGGAAAGGAAAGAAAAGAGAAAGAGAGAGAGAGAGGGGAAGAAAGAAAGAAAAAGAAAGGAAGGAAGGAAGGAAGGAAGGAAGGAAGGAAGACAGAAAGAGAGGGGGAGGGAGGGAGGGAGGGAGGGGGGAGAGAGAGAGAGAAAGAAAGAAAGAAAGAAAGAAAGAAAGAAAGAAAGAAAGAAAGAAAGAAAGAAAGAAAGAAAGAAAGAAAGAAAGAAAGAAAGAAAGAAAGAAAAAGAAAGTCATAATACATTAAACTTCCAAAAAAAAGAGAGACCAGAACTGTGGTTATCAGAGGTGGGAAAGGGGAGGGTTGTCAAGAAACTAGTTAAGCATCACGAAGATTAATGATGTTTTGTAAATATGAGTATATTGATTATCTTGATTGATCACCACATATTGTACACATGTACTGATACTCGATTCTATACCCCACAAATATATATAATCAACTAAAAAATATCTTCCCTCTTAGAACTGCTTTTGCTATATCCCATAGGTGTTCTGGTGTATTTTTATTTTCACTTTAGTTTGTCTTGAGGAACTTTTTAATTTCCTTTTTGATTTCTTCTTTGACCCATTTGTTCCTTAGGACCATATTGTTTAATTTTCATGCTTTTGTACTGTTTCTAGTGTCTCCTTTGTTGTTTTTTTGAAAAAAAAATCTATTTTTGATTACACATATTTATGGGCTATGGAGTTGAATACCAGTATTTGTGTACAGTATGTGATAATCAAATCAATATAATTATTAGCATGTTCATCATTACAAATCATAATTATTCTTTGTGTCCCTTAGGCAATTGCTCCCCCTCACCCACCCCCTTTCTCACCTCTACTAACTATAGGTCTGTTCTCTCCTTCTGAAAGTTCAACATTTTATTGTTATCAGCCTTTCTTTCTTTTTTTCTTTCTTAGCTCCCACTTATGAGTGAGGACATGCAGTATTTCTCTTTCTGTGCCTGGCTTATTTCAATTAACATAATTTTCTCCAAGCTCATCCATGTTGCTGCAAATGGCAGAATTTCATTCTTTTTTATGGCTGAGTAGTATTCTATTGTGTATAGGTACCACATTTTTCTTGTCCAGTTATCCACCAATGGACACTTAGGTTGGTTCCACATCTTGGATATTTTAAAAGGAGCTGTAATGAACATGGGAGTGCAGGTATCTATTCAACTTGATTTCCATTCCTTTGAGTATGTGCCCAGAAGTGAGATTGCTGGATTGTATAGCAGTTTCATCTGTAGTTATTTGGAAAATCCTCCACATTGATTTCCATAATGGCTGCACTAATTTACAGTCCCACCAACAGTATAGAAGAGGTCCCATTTCTCCACATCCTCACCAGCTTTTATTATTCTAAGTCTTTTTGATAATAGCCCATCTAACTGGGGTGAGATGATATCTCAGTGAGGTTTTGATTTACATTTCCCTGATGCTGAGTGATCTTGAGCATTTTTTCATGTGTCTGTTGGTCATTTGCATGTCTTCCATTGAAAAATGTCTATTTAGCTCCATTGTCCATTTCTTAGTAGGATTATTTATTTTTTACATGAAGTTGTTTGAGTTTCTTTTATATTCTGCATATTAATCATTTGTCAGGTATATAGTTTGAAAATATTTTCTCCCATTCAGTAGGTTGTCTTTTCACTCTGTTCATTGTTTCCTTTAGAATGAAGAAGTTTTTTAGTTTGATATAATCCCTTTTGTTTATTTTTTTCCTTCTGTTGCTTATGCTTTTGGGGTCTTCTTCATATAATCTTTTCCCAGTACGAAATCTTGAAGTGTTTCCCCTATATTTTCTTCCATGAGTTTTATAGTTTTAGGTCTTATACTTGAGTCTTTAATCCATTTTGTGTTGATTTTGGTGTATGGTGAGAGGCATGGGTCTAGTGTCATTCTTCTACACATGGATGTCCAGTTCTCCCAGCACAATTTGCTAAAGAGCCTGTCCTTTCCCCAATGTATATTTTTGGTGCCTTTATTGAAGATCAGTTAGCTATAAATACCTGGGTTGATGTCTATGTTCTCTATTCTGTTCCTTTGGTTTTCACATGTCTTTTATGCCAGGATCATTGCTGTTTTAGTTACTATAGCTTTGTAGTATAGTTTGAAGTCAGGTAGAGTAATCCTTTCAGCTTTACTTATTGTTTTTGCTCAGGATTGCTTTGGATATTCTGGGTATTTTGTTGTTCTATATGAATTTTAGGAAAACTGAGGACATAAACAGCAGGCTGCAATAAGCAGTAGAAAGAATCTGTGAACTAGAAGACAGCTTTTTGAATTAACACATTTGGACCAAAAAAGAAAAAAAGAATTTAAAAAAAATGAAGAAAACTTGCAAAAGCTTTCTGATAATCTTAAACATACAAACATCTATATTATAGGTTTACAGGAAGGAGAAGAGAAAGAAAAAGGCATTGAAAACTTATTTAGTGATATAATAGCTGAAAACTTCCCAAATATTGGGGGAGAGAGGTGGTTTTACAGATCCAAGAAGCGCAAAGAGCCGCAAACAAATTCAACCCAAAAAGGACTTCCCTGAGATGCATTGTAGCCAAATAATCAAAAGTCAAAGACAAAGAAAGAATTCTAAATGCAGCCTGAGAAGAGCATCAAATTTCCTGTAAGGGAATCCCATCAGGCTAACAGCAGACTCCTCAACAGAAACCCTTATAGAATTGTTTTATCCTCTTGTTGAATTGATCCCTTTATCAATGCATAATGACTTTATCTTTTTTTAAATTTCCTTGGCTTCAAGTCAGTATGATCTGATTTAGGTATAGCTACTCTTCCTCTTTTTTGGTTTCCATTTGCATGAAATATCTTTTTCCATCCCTTCACTCTCTGCCAGTGTGTGTCTTTACAGCTGAGGTGAATTTCTTATAGACAGCACACTATTGGTTCTTATGTTAGAATCCATTCAGCCAGTATGTGTCTTTTAATTGGGGTTTTTAATCCTCTTAAATTTAGGGTTATTCTTGATATATAGGCACTTGTTACTGCCATTTTGGGTTTTTGTTTGTTTGTTTATTTGTTTGTTTGTTTTTTAGGTTGTGTTGTAGATCCTTTTGTCCAGTCTTACTGTCTTCTTTTGTGATTGAGTGGTTTTCTCTAGCAGTATATTTTGATTTCTGGTTATTTATTTTTTGTATGTCTCATAAGTTTTTGTGTTATGGTTACCATGAGGCTTACAAAAAACATGTTATAGTTATAAAAATTATTTTTTGATTAATAACAACTTAACTTTGATATCTAAGAAGAAATGAAAAACCACAGGCAACTCTATGCTTTGGTGTCATCCACCCCACCCTACACATACTTTTTGACTTTTTGTTGTTGCAGGTTACACCTTTTAATATTGTTTATTTCTTACATGGTTGTTATATATATATTATCGTCTTATTAGGTTTGTCTCTTAGTCTTTATACTAAATATATAAGTGGTTTATTCACTGCCCTTACAGCATTTGAGTATTCTGAGGTTGCCTGTGAACTTTACTAATGAATTACGTACCTTTAAATGTTTTCTTGCTACTCTACTCTTTAGCAAGGAAACATTTGGGTGGAAGAACTTCCTTCAGCATTTCTTGTAAGGCAGGTCTAGTGTTGATGAATTTTCTCAGCTTTTGTATGTCTGGGAAAGACTCTAGTTCTCCTTCCTATCTGAAGTTTTGTTTTGCCAGTACACAATTCTAGGCTGACAGTCTTTTACCTTTAGCACTCTGGATACATCATCTCATTCTCTTCTTGTCTGTAGGTTTTTTACTGAGAATTCTGCTGAGTGATATATTGTGGCTCTGTTGACTGTTACGTGCTTCTTTTGCTGCTTTCAGTTTTCTCTTTTAGTCTTTGGTTTTTACAATTTGATTATGATGTATCTTGGGGTGTTCTTCCTTGGATCAAATTTGATTGGAAACTTCTGAGTTTTTTATTTGAATGGTTGTTCTGTATCTTTTTTTCCTTTGCCATTTTTGGTTTGTGTGAATACTGAATACAGTATAATGAACTTCATATAGGTTGTTTCAAGTCTTCTTGAGCTCAACTCTCATTCCATCGATGCTGGAACAATCAATTCTGCTTCATTCAGATACAACTTGACAGAAACTTACTTCAAATTTGTACTTCATTCTTTTTGCTTCCTGTCTTAGGCATCATAGATCATGCATATTTTTGAGCAATCTGGAAATGAGAGGTGGTTTAAACCCCATAGGTCTGTACTTTGCTATGTCCAGATGAGCATTAATGAATTAATGTTTCTCTCAATTTTCTCTCACAGATAAAAATCTCAGTTGTTCCAGTAGTAATCGGAAGGTCTAAGACCAGAACTCAGGAAGTTTCGCTAGAGTGATTTTGCTCTTTCATTCCGTACTAACGGAAACTATTTTCATTTTTTTCCCAAAAATAGTCAATTGCTTCATTACCAGCTATTGAACAAAATATTATTACACCAGTTTAAAAAGTATCCTTAGCATTAAAATAAACTGTTTGTGAAATATAAATCTCTTTTAATCCTAAATTCACATATTACTGATGACTACCATACAGAATCAGTTACTATAATTGTATAGTAGTATCCATATCTAAGAGTGAAAATGATCTTATTTATTTCTCTATTTACAGCCCTTCTCTTGCAAGAGCATTTGAAAGTTTTGTCAGAAAGTCATGCTAGAGTTTTAGTTGAAAATTTACTGAACGTATGAATCACTTGGAGAGAGTCTAATCTTCTTATCAGGAACATAGTTCATATCTTCATGTAATCAGATTCTATATCCGGAATAATGTTGTATTTGATATTTTCTTCAAACATGCCTTGTGTAGTTCATAAGTTAATGTCTAAGTATCTCATGTCTTATTGCTCATTGAATGATTTAATAGCATGCCTAAATTAGTAAAGTTTAAGTAAAGTCAGGATAATGTTAAATTCTGAATTTCGATTCAAAACTTAATGAAAAAGAATAGGTATCACATTTGAAAAAAAAAAGACAATGTCTTAGTTTATTACAAGTTAAGATATTGAAAGTATCCGTTGATTACAGTGTGGTGTTATAACAGCAAGGTCAAGGTTTTGGATCCCCATATCAACCAGTCACCCCCCAAAAAAATTGAAAATAACTTAATATGGCTTCTAAAAGAAACTAGGAAATTATACACAGCATTAATGAGAGTCTTATGTCTCAGACAAAAGAAGTAAAGATTTCAGTGTATTGTTCAGTGTATTGTTAATTAGTAAGTAAATCTTTGGGCTTTTATCCTGTTCTTCACATTTTGGGAATTTTAGGAATTTGAACGAGTGTGTTTAGATATAGGCATCTAATACTATATAATTATTTGTTGTTATTGAAAAAAACAACTGAAGAAACTTAAGAAATATAATGGAAAAAAGAAATACTTATTGTAAAGACAATATTTTAACAGTACTTAAATATTTTTCTATGATTTTTAAACTGAATATATAAATTGAAAGCAAATGAGTTAGTATATCATAACCGAAAAATCAAATTCTTCAAGAAAACTGAGTGTAAATGAACCCTTCCTAAAATCATTCAAAGTTAATTTGCTTTGATCACAATTTTATGTTTACTTTATTATTATCCTCTAACACTATAAATGAATATTGTTGAAATATTTAATTCTCAAATTAACTTTAGACTCTTGAGGATATATTTAGTCTTCATTCATATATCTCTTCTCAGTTCTTGATATCATACTTGGAGTTTAGTAAAAACTAAATAAATGCATGTCAAACAAAGCAATGAATGAATTGGTATTAATCTACCAAAGATTTTGCATCAGATTAATTTTGAACTACACTTCAAAATTTAATCTTACCCTATTATTGAGAAGGTAAGTTTATATGATACAATGGCTGTTATTTATTAACAAAATACAAAGAAACACAAATTTGAAACTGCAAAGTGAGTAAAAAGTGAAAAAGATCTGAACAAAAATTGTTCATAAGAGAATAGCTGGAAACGTAAAAATGAAGAGAACAATTTTGCTCCCTGTATTTTAACAAAATTGCTTGCTTTGGGCATTTTCCCTGTACATTAGTGATTTTACGGATTCAGTACATAGATAAATACTGAGATTAGGAGGGAAAGTAAAATACCAAACTGACATTTAATTGACAAGTTCATCTGCACAACAAACTCATTGGAGTCTATAGATTTCAAAGTTAACCATTTCTTAATAGTACTAACAGTATTAAATAATATCCATTACATTAGACTCAAGCAAAAGTTGTAACAGAAGTAACATAGAAACGTGACAGTAAAGCATAAGATAACCAAGAAATATGACAAAAATAATACAGGGATTGTCAAAGATAAGACACATCTCTACAAGGAATCTGTGTGATCTTCCTTTATTATCGAGACTCTCACTAAACGCTGCCATCTCAAGCTGGCTTGATAAAACCTAACACAATCAAAACTCCATGCAGAAAGTCTTCTGGCATCTTTCTTTGACCGCTGAGAGCTTCTCCTGGACACAGAATCTGTCTCTGCCATTTTAGGAGGAAGAAATGTAAGGAATAGCATGATACTCTTTATGATGATTTCATAGAAGAATCAATCTCTCAACTGAACTTTAAAACATCAATTTAAAAATGACCGAGTTATAAAATACTTTATATTTACAATTATTATCTTCACTTAAAGATCAGCGTTCACATTCAGTGACTATAAAATATAAAAAATTGTCTTTTTCTTGATTTGAAAGAACAAAACTAATATTTTAAGAAATAAGGCTTTTAAAGTTAGACCATTCTCTTCAGAGCTCAACATAAACAAAATCTGTAGTCCTCAACGTTCATTAAAGTATAATGAACGTCAACACAAACTGAAAGATGTGTCAGTGAACACCTGTCCATCGCAAGAGAATAATAATTTTCCTTTACAAACCATCCTTAATTTTAATTGAAGAAGAATTAGTATCGTCGTTAACTGCTTTTATGTCAGTCATTTTTCTGTCTGTTCATCAAAAGGAGGAAAAACTCCTGTCTATAACTGAAACTGACTAATAGGTGAGGCCCCTGACCTTGCCCAGCCCTGCCATCTCTGTCTTCCATTTGTCATTTGATCTGAGGTTGTCAGCAAGCAGATGTCTTCTCTAGCCTCAGGCATACTCAGAGTTACCAGGGCAGCTGTTGCCATGACATTTGATGAAGGAAAGGAAAGTGATGATAATGTGATTTGTAGGTCCATCCACATGAAGTGCTTAAGAGCGTAAGACGGGAACGATACGTTCCTGGCTAATTTGTTAATGCCTATTTTAAAAAATGCTTTTAGTTAAATGTGATTTCCTGTGCCAAACATATTTTTTTTTCTTTAAATTGCCCTCCGAAGATAATTTATAAGGAGTTGATCTGTGCCTGGAAATGCCTCTGTTTAAACAACTGAACTTTAAATGTTGTTTGCACGAGAGAACATGATGTAACTTCCAACAGTCTTGCTTCTTTAAAGACAAATGTGGCCTAGTTATTATCTGTGCCTTCTCATTGTGGATCTATATACAGACAGGATAGTTTATTATAATGATATCAGCAGATGAATTCTAATATGCTTTCGTGAACTTATAATAGTCAAAAAAATTTTTGGTTTGGGAATACGAGATCAAGCTTCATATAGTGTGTGTGTGTGTGTGTGTGTGTGTGTGTGTGTGTGTGTGTGTGTGTGTATGCATGTTATTCAGTAGGAATAAAATTTCCATTTTACAGTCGTGGGCACCAAATTTACCTAGACGGGCATTTTCAATGTGTTCATAATTGTGTTTCAAGAGCAGAAGTACTAAGAGACCTAATCTTATGGGATTTTTTTTTCAATTGCATTGGAAAATGCAGATAGATTGTGAGTGTAATAGTGATTTCATTGGTTTTTAATATGGCAAAGTTTATTTCTGCATCTGTGAACAATTTGTTGTTTTATATATTCATATTAGAGTAACTGAAATTGATCCTAATGAAGTTCAGAAAACCTTGCTATGATAACTAGCTAAAAATTAATATTACTATGAATATATTTGACACATTTCTGTAAATTCTATGGGAATGGAGAAAATGTGAAATTTGAATCTAAGCAGACTTGATCTCTAGTACATTGATACAGGTATCAATCTCCTTAAGCCTCACTTTCTTGATGTATCAAAGAGAGCTAATGATAATTATCTTGCAAGATTATTTTCATCACTAAGAATAATATTCATAAATCATTCAGTATCATGTCTCCTCTATATTGCATGCAGCAGTACTACATATATGAAATAATTGCTACTATTATGATATTAATGATAAATAATAGAAAAAATGTGTTTGTGTATGTGCATATGTGCATATGTGTTTGGATACTCAAATATATATTGAATAACCTGAAAACTCTTACTGTATTTAATAAAACTGCCTGAGTCCTCAGGAAAAAAAAATTCTATTGCTAAGTTAAAATAGATGAACTCTAGGTTCTCGCCTTAATACTATTCTAGTAGCAGAACATCCTAAAATCTACTGCAAATATTCTCTTATGTCTATGTGGGTCTAAATAAGGGAAGTCTTTGTAAAAGACATATATGATACTGCTTTTATGAAAGCTATATAAGTATTGCCCTGATATAAGGAGCAACTTTAATGGTGCTCGGTATAAGTAGTCACATACTGTTTTACAGTAAATAGTAGGTCCTCAATGTAAGTTAAAATAGATGAACTCTAGGTTCTCGCCGTAATACTATACTAGTAGCAGAACACCCTAAAATCTACTGCAAATATTCTCTTATGTCTATGTGGGTCTAAATAAGGGAGGTCTTTGTAAAAGACATATATGATACTGCTTTTATGAAAGCTATATAAGTATTGCCCTGATATAAGGAGCAGCTTTAATGGTGCTCGGTATAAGTAGTCACATACTGTTTTACAGTAAATAGTAGGTCCTCAATATTTCTAGGATGAATCTAATGAAGAATTTCTGGGACACAGGTTTTTAAAGGGCTAATTAAATGGCAGCTCAACTGGGAATTATTAGCATACTAAGACAGTGCTATCTTCAACTTAATTATTTGAAAAATGGTCTAGTTGACCTGGAACTATGTCCTTTTTTTTTTTTTGTACTTTCATGACGTAATCATCAAAGCCAAACATTAATCTTTCTGTAAACTATTTCTGAATATGAGTTCATTTTAGATAGCTCCAAATAACAGGCATTGGATTTAAGTAAATTCTTTACAGAATATTCAATGTTTTATGACCATTTAACTGATGAAATTTTGTAAAAGTTTACTGCAAATAATGTAAAACACCGACAAATTACCTGGTCCAGTTAGAATTAAATATATCAATGCTATGCTGCTGTCAATGGAATACTACTCTGCTATAAAAAAGAATGAAATACTGCCATTTGCAACGACATGGATGGACCTAGAGAGAATTGTACTAAGTGAAACAAGTCAGGCACAGAAAGAGAAATATCACATGTTCTCACTTATTTGTGAGAGCTAAAATAAATAAATAAATAAATAAATAAATAAATAAATAAATAAATACACAAACAATGGGGTGGGGGAGGGAAGTAGACACAACAATTACAATTCCTTGAAGTTGATACGACAAGCAAACAGAAAGACATTGTTGGGAGGGAGGGAGGTTTCGGTAATGGGCCACAATAATCAACCACATTGTATATTGACAAAATGAAATAAATTTTTTTAAAAAAACTATTTTGTGAGGGAGGTTAGAAGGAGTAACCATATAAATTGTTTGACACTGAAAGCTATTAGGAGCTATTACTCTCGAAAAATCTTGTAAGTAAAAACAAAGTTGGAAAGCATATTTTTATTTACTTTTTATTGAAATATAATTGAGTGTATATGCCTGTAGGATATGGCATTGAATATTTATACATGTGTGCAATATATGATACCGAAATCAGGTTGATTAGTGTATTCAACATCACACAATGTAATCATATTTTGTGGTCTGTTACTCTTTTCTCACTACTTCCACTTCTCCCTCCTCCTTTCACACCTTGGGTGGTCTCAGTTTTGTTCACTTCTTTTGAAAGTTTAACAAATTACTATGATTGTTGTATTTTTCTTTCTTTTTTTTATTTGTTAATATTTTTAGCTCCCACTATGAGTGAGGACATACAGTATTTCTCTTTCTGTGCCTGGCTTGTTTCACATAACATAATTTTCTCTAACTTCGTCCATGGTGTTGCAAATGGCAGTATTTCATTCTTTTTTATGTAGTATTCCAGTGTGAAAATATACCACATTTCCTTATCCAGTCCTCTGACAATAGGTTGGTTTCATCTCTTGGCTATTGTAAATCGAGCTCCGATAAACCTGGGATGCAGGTATCTCTTCACTACGATAGTGGGATTGCTGGGCCATATGTCAGTTCTATCTGCAGTAATTTGAGGAACCTCCATACCGTTTTCCATATGGCTGCACTAATTTACAGTCCCACCAACAGTGTAGGAGGGTTCCCCTTTCTCTGCATCTTTGCCAGTATTTATCAATGTGATTCCTTATTATGGTTCTGATTTGTGTTTTCGTGATGCCTAGTGAAGTTGATCATTTTTTCTGTTTCTGTTTGCCATTTGTTTGTCTTCCCTTGAGAAATACCTATGTAGCTCCTTTGCCCATTTTTTAATCAGGTTTCTCTTTTTATATTTTTACTGTTAAGTTGAGTTCTTTGTATATTCTAGATATTAATCCTTTGTTGGATACAGTTTGCAAATATTTTCTCCCTTTCTGTAGGTTGTCTTTTCAGTCTGTTAATTGTTTCTTTTGCTGAGCAGAAGCTTTTTATTTTAATATATTCCCATTTATTTATGTTTTTGTTTTGTTGCCTGTGGTTTGGGGTCTTATTCATGAAGTCTTTGCCCAGTCCTACTTCCTGAAGTCCTGAAGTGTTACCTATTTTTTTTTTAAAGGAGTTTTATACTTTCAGGTCTTGTATTTAAGTCTTTATGCCTTTATGAGTCATATGGTATATGGCAAGTGAAACAGTTCTAGTTTCATTCTTCTTCATATGAATGTCCAGTTTTTGCAGCACCATTTATTAAAGACGAGTCTTTTCCCTAATGTATTTTCTTGTGGCCTTTGTCAAAGATGAGCAGTTAGTATGTGGGTTGATTTTGGGGTTTTCTCTTCTGTTCCATTGGTCTGATTGTCTATTTTTATGCAAGTACCATGTGTTTTTTTTTTTTTTTTAATTATAGCTTTGTGATATAATTTGAAGTCAGGTAGTGTTATACCTCTGGCTTTCTTCTTCTTTTTCTTCTTATTTTGCTCAGGATTGATTTAGCTATTTGGGGTCTTTTGTTGTTCCAGGTGAATGTTAGAATTCTTTTCTCTATTTCTGTGAAAAGCTCATTGGTATTTTGAAGGGGATAATATTGAATCTATAGATCACTTTCGGTAGTATGGACACTATTAAAATGTTAATCCTTCCAATCCAAGAGCATGGAAATTCTTTCCAATTTTTTGTGTTCTGTTTAATTTCTATCAAAAGTGATTTGTATTTCTCATTGTAGAGATCTTTCACATCCCTAAATGGGCTTATTTTCTTGATTTCTTTTTCTGCTAGTTTTTTTTTATTGGAGTATAAAAATGCTACTGATTTTCACATGTTGAGTTTATATCCTGCAACTTTACTGAAATTGTTTATCAGCTCTAAGAGTTTTATCTTAATTTAATTATTTTTTTGTAGAATGTTTAGGCTTTTCTATATATAAGATCCTGTTGTCTGCAAACAGAGACAATTTTCTTTATATAAGATTATGTCCACTGCAAACAGCAACAGACAGAAAAGACTGTCTTTTCTAATCTGGATGCCCTTTGTTTCTTTCTCTTGCCTGATTGCTCTGGCTAGTACTGCCAGCACTATGTTGAGTCAGAGTGGTGAGAGTGGGCATCTTGTCTTGTTCCTGTTCTTAAGGAAAAATCTTTCAACTTTTCCTTGCCTGATTGCTCTGGCTAGTACTGCCAGTACTATGTTGAGTCGGAGTGGTGAGAGTGGGCATCTTGTCTTGTTCCTGTTCTTAAGGAAAAATCTTTCAACTTTTCCACATCCAGGATGATATTGACAATTGGTGTGTCATATATGGCTTTTATTGTGTTGAGATTCTTTCCTTCTTTTGATAATTTGCTAAGAGTCTTTATCATGAAGGCATGTTGAATTTTGCCAAATGCTTTTCCTGCATCTATTGAGACAATTGTGTGTTTCTTGTCTTTGATTTGGTTGATGAGGTGTATCACATTTACTGACTTGAATTTGTTGAACCATCCTTGCATCCCTGGACTGAATCCTGCTTGACTGTGGTATATAATTTTTTTGATGGTTTACTGCAGTCTGATTGCTAATATTTCATTGAGGATTTTTGTTTCCATGTTCATCAGAGATACTGGCCAGTAGTTTCTTTTTTTTTTTGGTCATATTTATGTCTGGTATTGGTATCGGGGTGATCGTGGCCTCATAAAATGAGTTTGGAGAATGGCTCTGTTTCAATTTTGTAGAAAAGTTTGAAGATTATTGGTATTAATTCCTCTTTAAAGGTTTGGTAGATTTCAGCAGTAAAGCCATCTGGCCCTGGGCTTTTCTTTGTTGGGAGACTGTTGATTACTGCTTCAATCTCATTTCTTGTGATCTGTTCAGGTTTTCTATTTCTTCTTGGTTTATTCTCAATAGTTTTAATGAGTCCTTTTGCCCATTACCTCCTGGTTTTCAATTTTGTTGGTGTATAGTTGTTTATAATAGTTTCTAATAATTCTTTGCATTTCTGTGGTATCAGTTGTAATGTCTCCTTTTTCATTCCAATTTTGGTTATTTGGATTTTCACTCTTTTTGTGGTTAAATTAGCTAATGTTTGTCTATTTTGTTTATCTTCTCAAAAAAAAACACACAACTGTTTGTTTCATTGATCTTTTGTATTGCTTTTGTGTCTCTATTTCATTTAGTTCTGCTCCAATCTTATGTATTTCTTTCCCTCTACTAATTTGGGAGTTGGATTGTTCTTGTTTTTCTAGTTCTTTGAACTGTAGTGTTAGGATGTTTATCAGANTATAATAGTTTCTAATAATTCTTTGCATTTCTGTGGTATCAGTTGTAATGTCTCCTTTTTCTTTCCAATTTTGGTTATTTGGATTTTCACTCTTTTTTTGGTTAAATTAGCTAATGTTTGTCTATTTTGTTTATCTTCTCAAAAAAAAAAAAAACACACAACTGTTTGTTTCATTGATCTTTGTATTGCTTTTGTGTCTCTATTTCATTTAGTTCTGCTCCAATCTTATGTATTTCTTTCCCTCTACTAATTTTGGAGTTGGATTGTTCTTGTTTTTCTAGTTCTTTGAACTGTAGTGTTAGGATGTTTATCAGAAATCTTTCTACTCTTGTGATGTAAGCATTTATTGCAATAAACTTCCTTATTAGTACAGCTTTTGCAGTATTCCACTGGCATTGCTATGATGTGTCTTTATTTACATTAGTTTCAAGAACTTTCTGGATTTCCTTTTTGATTTCTTCTTGAACCCATAGGTCATTTGGGAGCAAGTTGTTTAATTTTCATGAAGTTGTAATTAGTTTCCAGAGTTTTGCTGGTTATATATTTCTAGTTTTAATACATTTTGGTATGAAAAGATACTTGAAATGAATTCAAGTTTTTAAAATTTTTTGAGACTTGAAAAGATTTTTAAAACTTGTTGTGATGTAACATGAGGTCTGCCCTGGAGAATGTTCCATGTGGTGATGAAAAGAATGTACATTCTGTATTTGTTGGATGAAATGTTCTGTAGATATTTTCCAGGTCCAAGTGGTAAAAAGTGTAGTTTAAATCCTGTGTTTCTCTGTTGATTTGTTGCTTAGAAGATCTGTGCAATGTTGAGAGAGGGATGTTCAGGTCTCCATGTATTATTGTATTATGGTCTATCTCTTTCTTTAGGTCTAATGGTGTTTGCTTTATATATCTGGGTGCTTCAGTGTTGGGTGCATATATATTTATGATTATTACATCTTCTTGTTGGATAGATCCCTTTATCATTAAATAGCAGTCTTCTTTGTCTCTTTTATGGTTTTTGATTTAAAGTCTATTTTATCTTATATAAGAATAGCTACTCCTGCTCATTTTTGGTTTCCATTTGTGTGGTATATGTTTTTCGATCCCTTCACCAGTAGCCTGTGTGTGTCTTTACAGGTGAAGTGAGTCTCTGGAAAATAGAATATAGTGGGTCTAGCTTATTAAACCAATCTGTCAGTCTGTGTCTTTTGAGTGGGGAGTTTAATCCATTTACATTTGGAGTTATTATTGAAAGGTTTTGTTTGACTCCTGGCATTTTGTTGATTTTCCTCTGGATATTTTAAATATCATTTGTTCCATTCTTCCCCTTTTATTGTTTGTCTTTGACATTTGTTGTTTTATTGAGGTGATAAGATTTATTTCCTTACTCATCCTTGTGTGCATTTTTGTTCTACCAGAGAGTTTTGTTCTTTCTTCTGTATTTTTGGTAGTGATTATTGCTTTTTGGATTCCAGCTGCAAGACTCCCTTGAGGATTTCTTACAGTGCTGGTCATGTGGTTGTAAACTCCTGCAGTTTTTGTTTGTCTTAGAAATACCCTATTTATCACTCATTTTGAAGAATAGTGTTGCTGGATATAGTATTCTTCACTGACAGTATTTTTCTTTCAATATTTTGAATATATTAATCCATTTCCTTCTGTCCTTTAGAGCTTCTGTTGAGAAGTCTGCTCATAGTCTGATGGGGACTCCATTACAGATGACTTGATGCTTTTCTCTTGCAGTTTTTAAGATTCTTTCTTTGTCTTTGAGCTTTGCCAGTTTGACCATAATGTGCCTCAGAGAGAATCTTTATGATTGAATCTGTTAGGGGATCTTTGAGCCTCCTGGATCTGAATATCTGTGTCTATTTATATATCTGGAAACTTTTTCATTATTTCATTGAGTAGGTTTTTTATACCTTTTCCTTTTTTCTCCCCTACTGGAACACCCATGTTCGAAATGTTCATGCACTTAAGGTCATCTACTAGTTCTCTTATTTCCCTTCATTTATTTATTTTTTTATTCTTTCTTCTATTTCTTTTCTTTTGTTTTTTTGGTCCACCTGAATTATTTCTAAAAGTCTGTCTTCGAGGTCAGAAATACTTTCTTCTGCTTGCTCTAAACTACTGCTTAAGCTCTCAGTTTTGATTTTTATTTCATCAAATAAATTCTTCAGTTCCAGGAGCTCTGCTACATTATTTTTTAAGATATTAATCTTTTTGTAAATTTTCCCTTTCATATATTGCTTTTTCTTTTCTTGTTTCATTGTGTTGTCTAAATGAGTCTTCTCATATCTCATTGAATTTCCTTAAGATTGTTGCTCAGAATTCCTTTTCAGTCATTTCAAAGGTTTTCTGCTCTAGAGGCTCTGGTACTTGAGAATTACTGTATTCATTTGGTTATGTCATATTTTCTTGTTTTTT
>NW_007729308.1:233087-235421 GCF_000696425.1 Galeopterus variegatus
TTTTTTCATATTTTTAGTATTTTTTCATTGATGTCTGGTCATCTGGTAGAGAAGTTGCTTCTTCTACTACACTAGGGTGGCATTTGAGTGGAGAAAATACTTCTCTTTTCTTGTACTCCACTGCTGATGACACTCATTGTGTAAATGCAGTTGAGTGGTCAGTGGGCTGCCTGCACTGTGTCTGTGGCTGTTACTGAGGTGGCAAGATGCCCGTGCAGCAGTAGTGGTGGCAATGGTGGCATAACCATGCAGAAGCAGTATTTGTGGCAGTGGTGGGGGCTATGGTTCCCAGGTGCACTCCTGCCTTCTGTCATGCAGGAGGCCCTCCATGGCTCCTGGTGAGGACCCTGGATATACTCCTGCCTTCTGGCAAAACATATTTTTAAATGAAAGCATTTGACACTCTTTAAAGCTTATTGTTTTGAATTTGTTAGAATGTGTTCATATTTTGGTTGAAATAAAGGGAAGACTATATTTATACTCTTGTAAGTGATTACAAAATTAAATGAGTAAAAATTAAAATGAAAGAGTTCATACAGGTGGTATGAAAGAAATTTTTAAGTTGTAGTGAGACTTTATGCTCAATTTTATCCACAAATATGCAATTATATCCATAGATTCTATTGAATCTCCAACCGAGGTTATTAAGAATACAATCTCTTAAATTGAATACACATTGCATTAACAACGCTTTTAGAACCTTATGAGGCAGCAATGAAGAAATGCAAATGAAAAGATTAATATGGAATAAATATGGCTGGAAACAGTCTTCTTATCATAGAGGCGAGAATTCTTGAAAAATTGTACTAATATCAACTGAGGAGAACCCAGGGACTGTATGCTTGGCATGATAGTACATATCTGATTCTCAGTAGCATTTATAGTGTTTAGTGAAGTAGACATTTCATGGCCCTTGATGTAATAAGCATACAGAGAATGATATGAACAATAAAGTGGGAAATTTAATAGAGAAGTATCAGGAAGATTATTGTCAAATCAATGAAAAATGCTCTAATCTCTTATTGTTGATAATTAATGCAAAACCTCCTCCCCAAAATAACACAACAAAAATCTTAACAGATGGTAAATCATCTTAATCAGGCAAATTAAGAGATCACACATTTAAAAAATAAAATAGTAGCCCATTTGACATGCACTGTAATTACATTGGATATATTGCTTTCAATAAACGATAAAGGACAAATTAACATTAGTCGTGCCAACTACATTTCTAAATCTGCTTTTAAGCCTTATAATTAAAATCCTAAATTATTACTGTCACAAATTAAGTTTTAATGTAATGCAGACATTGTAATCATCAGTGTTTAGCTGTCTCTTTTAAATGGATTGTCTAATGCAAATTTAAACAATATTCAACTCAGTAAGCAGTAAATACTAGTAGCCTTTTCTGTGTTGCTAAAGTAAAGTGTACAAAGCAGAGTGGTATGTTACAAATATTTTTTTTGAACAGAAAAACAAAGCTTGGCTCACAAGAGAAATGGTGCAATTGGTAAAGGAGTAATCAGGTTTGCCTCACCTAAAGCAGAGAGAGGCTTGGAATACAATTGTTTAAAATCTTCCAACTTAACAAACAGCAAAGGACAGTACACTTCCTATGCTACAGTGGTTGGTTCCCTGGTGTTACAGTAGGAGAATGACTCTTTTAGCCAGCGAGTGAGTTCACTTGGCTTCCAGAACTTCACAGTCTAGCAAATACACTAATTGAACACAGGATCTTATTTAATTCTCACAATTTTCTAATTGATATTTATCACATGGTCTTTCAGGGAAATTAATTTTAAGACATTTATTAAATGTTGGTGTTTTATCAAATTCCACTGGAGGTCATTCATGTTTAACTGTACAGATGCAAAGTGATGTTTTGTGGTCATCTGTCTTCATTTTCTGTCTCATGTCATATGTTTCCTTCTAAGTCAATGGTTTTGTATTTCACACTTAAGGAAACACTGCAGTTAAAGAGTACAACAGAAACAGCAAAGTAAGATAATACAATAATAAGATAAAGATTGATTGTATTAGTACATTTCTGTTGCTTATAATAAAATACCTGAAACTGGGTGATTTATAAAGAAAATGAATTTATTGCTTACAGTTTCAGAGTCTGGAAGTCCAGTCACTTTTGGTGAAGGATTTCTTTGTTGGTGACTTCAGTGACAGAAGTGTATCACATTATGAAATGGTAGAGCAGAGAGAGACCAACCTCTCATGTGCTCTCCTTTTAAAGGCCTCAGAACCATGCCGCTGGCCATCATAATTAACCTATTCACCGCAGCACAGTCCTGCAATCTAATCACCTCTTCAAGGCCCCACCTT
>NW_007729308.1:235814-237790 GCF_000696425.1 Galeopterus variegatus
CATTTCTGTTGCTTATAATAAAATACCTGAAACTGGGTGATTTATAAAGAAAATGAATTTATTGCTTACAGTTTCAGAGTCTGGAAGTCCAGTCACTTTTGGTGAAGGATTTCTTTGTTGGTGACTTCAGTGACAGAAGTGTATCACATTATGAAATGGTAGAGCAGAGAGAGACCAACCTCTCATGTGCTCTCCTTTTAAAGGCCTCAGAACCATGCCGCTGGCCATCATAATTAACCTATTCACCGCAGCACAGTCCTGCAATCTAATCACCTCTTCAAGGCCCCACCTTGCACTTACCGTAATAGGATTTCCCACCCTCAACAGTTACAGTAGGGATTAAGTTTTAGGGAATCATTCAACCCAAGGCATTGAGAATATGATGTTTCAATAATAAAATTCAATTTTATATAATAGATGAAGACTTGATTGTGAAATGTGTAAAATAAGATCTATGTTCAGAGGTGGTATTTCCATTTTTAGAAAAAAATAAATCAAAAATTATATAGAAACACATCTTTATCAGTACAATTATCAATTGCTTTTTGCATAGACTATTTTACTGAAAAAAGTATCTACAATTCCAATATACTTTTAATCTCCAACACAATTTTAATTATGATAGTCTCAGTGTAAATTAGCAGGGGCTTATTTCTAGAATTTTGGCGGGGGAGTCGGGACAGCAGGAAAAATATTTACCAATTTATGAGATTCTTCAAAGTTATGATGGCAAAATTTATAATTGTATTCTCATTTATAATTGCCAAATTAGAATTAGAAATAATATAATGGCAGTATATGAAGAAGTAAAAAACCTAATCGGACTCTTTCTGAATCTTCTTATCTACTATCTGCAATAACAGTACCACCATTCTTATTAAGCTCAATGACATCTTTAATTCCTTATTGATAATCCTATCCTCCTGAAAATGGAGAGGATAGTGACTATGATGATGATGATGACGACGACGATGATGATGATGATGATGACGATGATGATGATGTCAGACTCGTTTATTGCAAACGATACTGGTGAGAATAAAATGAGGAAATTAAAATGTCTTTTAAACTACAAAATACTCTGTCTATATATTATTTATTTAAAGCTGAGTTTGTTCTTGTTAATTGGAGAGTTATTGGGATGTGAAATTTGTCTTAAATAGCTCCCAAAATATATCACTACTGCAAGATAATTTTGAAAATAACTTCCTTTTTATCACGTTAGCATACATCTGTATATTTGTTTAAAATATTTTATAATTTTTGCAGCCCTAGTGCCTATCAGAAGGCTGCTGCTTAATTTGTCTTTTCTTAGCAATAAACTCATAAACCTGGAAAAATACTTGGGTTGAACACTTTCTTCTCCAGTAACTCAATGTCTTATCATGGAAGACCTTTAATTCAAGTAGCTGAACAACACACTTTAGCCACAGAGAGAGATATTGCACTTCTTTTCTTCTCACTGTTTGAGATTTTCAAGGCTATCTAGACTCCATAATAGAATTTTTGTTAGCCACTTTACAGCCGAGAAAGTTGACATGTGCCATGACATCTTCTCTGCCGACTCTTTAACACACCACCTTTCATTAATCATCTAAAATAAGCCTTCCCCGACGAGCATCACTTCTATGGATTCTAAAAGTAGTGTGTTCACCTTCCAGCACAATTCCTACATCTTTACAATTTTTGGATTTGACTGATTTTTCACATTTTTAGAGCTTCTCTAAGATACCCTGAATCATATACAAAAGGAAATATGAATCATTTACTATGAACTCTTCAAGGAATTTCTGTTTTCCGGCAACTTGCAGTCTCACTTCCACATGATATTTCACTGTTTTCATATTAGTGAACATTTAAACTATTTAACAACTTTGGTTGTTACTTAATGACTTTCTAACCAAATAAGACCTAGTACACTGATACACTGAGTCTCACAGAGTATATTTTCTTCTTTGTTCTTTTAGTTTAGTTTT
>NW_007729308.1:238053-242190 GCF_000696425.1 Galeopterus variegatus
AGGTGAGAATTCTTGAAAAATTGTACTAATATCAACTGAGGAGATATGTATTTCTTGCCCCCTTTAATTTTTCATTCTTGCAAATAAATTTTAGTTCACTTCTGCACCAAAGAAGCCATCCTAGGTCCTCAGGGGTTGACAGACCAGCCATAGCATCCTCGAGTAACACATTTACACATGAACATGAGCATACACACATTATACAAAAGTACTATTAAACGTAGTTTGTGTGCAAACTTATTTGCAGTTGTAGAGAGTAAGAATAGAAATTACAAGGTTATTAAATTTACGAGACTTACAATCAAATTTCAAAACTGCCATTGATTGTGTGAGAGCAACTTTTGTCTTCTCTCCTAATTTCATTCACAATCTATATTTTGTGCTGTGTTTGTACACTATTGGGGTTATCACTTGACATCCTACATTTTAAACCCCTTGTCATTACATCCTGGACTTGGCATAGGGTTTATATCATTTCTCTACTTATAGATTTAGAGATTTAGAACAATTCCCTATTGTCCTTTTTCTTCTTTTCTTTTCCTTTTTTTTTTTTTTTAATTGCTAATTTTAAAAAAGCTTTAAGTCACTGGCAAAAGTGTTAGTCACAACAGTGATAGCTGAAATGTAGCTAGGCACAGTGCTGACATTGTTTGTTGACAATTTTGTTGGATGTTGCAACAGCCAAGAAGCAGGGATGACAGAGAAATGACCATGGAATTTTGTTGACTGATAGACTTTATTCAAGGGAAGTAGCCAGAGATACCAAGATAAATATCATAAATACGATCCAAACTTACTGATATAGGGTGAAGTATAATAACTTAAATATCTACTCACTGCATAAAAGACCTGCCCCACAAAACCATTATAAAAACAGTTTTCAGGAGATAATTTTTAAAAGAAGGTATTTATAATGAACTCTTTAGTTCTGTCATCAATTTCAGCACAGAGTTTTATCTGAACGTGAATGAGGGAGTTAAGCTGTACAGGGCATCTGAAAGAAGTAGTAGACTGATGGCCATGACTTAAAAGAAAAACAATGAATAAACAGATTGCAAGAACAGTAAGGAGCAAACTTTTTAAATAGGTTTGAATATCTTATTTACATATTAAATTGTTACTCTCATCTTTCGTGCTGGGAGAAATTAACATTGTCTAAAAATATGAATGTGAAAATGTCTGTGTAGAAAAGAATTATACAGGGGCCGGCCCGGTGGCGCACTGCTACAGTGCGCCACTTGGGAAGCGCGGCAGCGCTCCCGCCGAGGGTTCGGATCCCACATACAGACCAGCCGCTCACTGGCTGAGCGAGATGTGGGAGCGACACCAAGGGTTGCGATCCGTTGCCAGTCACGAAAAAAGACAAAAGAAAAAAGGAAAGAATTATACAAACGTAAGGGTTTCCTGAAGATCAATAAAAATTATGTAACCATGAATTTATTAGGGGATAAAAAACACAAACCCTAACAGTACTGACTGTGTGGAACTCGAGGATGAGCTATATTATTTTGCACATTACGTGATCCTCATTCTTTTTTCATTAGAAATCTTTATGTAGATGTATAACTGGAAATATAATTTCATGTCTTTTTAAAATCATGCTTTAGTTTTTCATTTATGTTAAACTGACAAAAATCATACTCTGTTTGATGGTCTTGATCGAATCAAAGAAAAAATATTCTTAAAACATGAAGTGATGAAGCATAAAATAACACCATTAAGTTTCCTAATGAATCACATTCCAGATACATTATTGCTAAGTTCAGCATTGATGCTGATATCACATTTTCTTCGCCAAGTGTGTATAGCAGTTTCAGAAATTTGATATTTTGAAGGGATACTTGAACTCTCCAATGCTTCATTCATTGACATATTATTGCACATATTTCTATCATGATCGCCTGAGTGAAATATTATATCCATTTTTCCTTCAAGGAAATTTCATTGACCCTGTTTGCAGTAATATAAGATAGATGAGTTCTTATTTTCAGTTCTTACTATTATAAAATTTGGGGATCTGCCTTATCGACTTTTGTTGGATGTCTATGAAAATATAATGAGAGGGAAAGCAAATATATATATTTTTTAGGGGGGACTTTGAAACCAGCCAGCACATGGAAGTTTTGAAAATTTTATCATTAGTTCTAATATCTTAATATCTTTTGGAAGAAGCATTCATTATCTTGCAGTTTCGATTTTGAGATATTATTGTTCAAGGTATTATTTTTTTTACCATTTGACCTTATGACAAAAGTATATAACAAAAATAGCAAAAATAATAGATAAAAAAGCAAACATTCTGCACTAATAGAATTATATAGACAATAATTATCAAATTACAATCTATATTTCAGCATGTGACAATAACAATTGTATCAAATATGTTGAAATTTTTCACAACTTTAAAAGTCATTTAGTATGCCTGAATACTGTTTCCTAATAATCAATTTAGATTTTCATATTTGTTTCGGAATTTCAAATGTATCTTTCAAATTTCTTTTAGTAATGGAAAAATTATTTAAAATTTTAACCAAATATAAATAAACAATAAATATCTACATAAAACACTAAATTTAAATATTTCTTCCTCTTTTTAAGCCAAGCATTCAATCAATAGTTGGTTTTACAATACTGGGCATGTATGATATTGGAGGAACCAGTAAATATTAACACTGAGAATTTTTCTATATTAAATGGTATGATTTCAGGTGTAGATAGTAGTTATCCTATTTTTCAAATTTATTTATTATAGTTGACAAAAATTGAATATGTTTGTTATGTACAATATGATGTTTTGAAATATGTATACATTGTGGAATGTCTAAATCAAGGTAATTAATATATGCATTAACTCACATACTTATTTTTGTGGTGAGAATACTTAAAATATATCTTTTAAATTTTTAAGAATACAATACATTATTATTAATGATAGTTGCCATGTTGTCCAGTAGATCTCTTGAACGTAGTCCTCCTGTCGAAGTGAGATTTGGTATCCTTTATGCAACATCTCTGCAACCGCCTCCCAGCCTCTGGTAACCACCATTCCAGTCTCTACTTCTATGAGGTTAACTTTTTTAGACTCCACATACAAGCGAGATCATGTGGTATTTGTCTTTCTGTGCTTGGCTTATTTCACTTGACATAGTGTCCTCCAGATTCATAGACATGGTTGCAAATGATGAGATTTCCTTCTCCTTAAAGGATAAATATTACTCCATATTACCATATGCCACATTTCTTTATCCATTCATCTGTTGATGGACACTGAGGTTGCCACATTTCTTTATCCATTCATCTGCTGATGGACACTGAGGTTGACTTCTTATCTTGAATATTGTGAATAATATTGCAATGAATGGAATTGTAACTATTAACTGTTTAATAGAAATGAATTTATTACCTCATATAACTGTGCAGTTAATCATTTACTGGGTCTCATCTCTCATATTCACCCTTTCAGTATGGACTTCACAATAATAGACAGTATTCCCTTAAGCATGTCTCCCATGATAATAAGCTTTTTCAGTAGAGGGTGCTGGAGGGACATGGCAGGGAGGCAGTTCCTCCTGCTAGTTCTCATGGCTGCACCTGCAGCAGCTGTGTAGGGAGGAAGGAGGTCATGGAGTGGTGCTCTGCCCCAGCTACAAGGCTGAGTGCCTACAGTACAACAATCTTGCAGCCCGAGACCTGCCGGTGATGACTTTTCCACTTGACCACTTGACATAGCACCATGTGCCCCAGACCTCCTCTACCATGCACTCCAGGCCTTCTGTCTACACTGAAGCCCCACTCCCTCTGCTTTGTGTCCCCTCCCTCCAAGTTTATCTCCTGCAACCCATCCTGAAGAGAACAGCCCACTGCAAACCTCCTGCCACCACTGGCTTCCTTCCTTTCTGCACAACGGTGTACCTGGACACTGGCTCACTTGTGCCCCAAAGGTTGCTTTTTTGCTGCCCAGCAGCTGTACACCAGCTCTGCCCTGGGCAAACCAGCAAAATTCTCTGTCATTCATTGGTTTGCAACTACAACTTCTCTAATGAAATCAGAGACCCAGCCTTGGTAGGAAGGGGCCCTTCCAAGACTATCCATCCTTGGGTATACTCCCTCAGCTCTAGAGTAACATATCGTATTGTT
>NW_007729308.1:242200-244510 GCF_000696425.1 Galeopterus variegatus
CTACAACTTCTCTAATGAAATCAGAGACCCAGCCTTGGTAGGAAGGGGCCCTTCCAAGACTATCCATCCTTGGGTATACTCCCTCAGCTCTAGAGTAACATATCGTATTGTTACTTTTTATTATACTATAATGATTACTTATATTAACCCTCTGCTGTTTAAATCACCATGTGGGTTATGACTGAACCCAGACCGGCACAGTAATATTAGAGCATATCATAAGATAGAGTTTTAAGTAGTGTTGGGTAATTCAGTGCCTCTAAGACTTCAAGGAACTCCTGCTGAATGAATGCAAAGGGAACATGAAGTGAGGAGTGAAAGCAGCAAGCTATGGTCTCATGACCAGCTATAAAAATGGAGACAGCAAAGTTGTGCATGTATATGTTCTTTCATGCATATACCTGAACAGGTTTAACATCCCTAGTTTTTGAAATCTGAAATGCTCCAAAATTCAAAACATTTTAGTCACCAACCTGATGCTCAAAGGAAATGCTTATTGGAGGATTTTGGATTTTCAGATTAGGGATGCTTAACTGTTTAAGTATTGGCAAATATTCCAAAATCCCCCCTCCCCCCAAAAAAAGAAAAGAAAAAGAAAAAGAAATCCAAAACACTTCTCGTCCCAAGCACTTTGAATAAGGAAGACTCAACCTGTACTATCTAATTTCCCTCTATGCTATCCCAACAATGCAATCACACAGAATAGGACAAAAAGAAGTATAGGGCATTTGTCTCTTCATTGTGGGTTGCTCCATTTTAGGGTGAGGGTGAGCATACCATTGATTGTATGAAGCATGATTTTATCACTCTGAATGATAATGTTGTTATTGTTGTGGTATGGATGTTTAGCTGAGTAGGACTGTATGGTGCATTACAAATAGTATCACACATTTCGACCATCCTAGATTGCATACCTCTATTCATTGTGATTTTGCCTTTTCTTCCATCAGTAGATGGAATCTTGAATCTGGGCCGGCCCAGTGTCTTACTTTGACATGACATAATGCAGCTGATTGTAGTTTTCCAACTTCTGAAATGAGGTCTTTAGAAAACCGGTAGCCTTCACTTTCACTCTTTGGATTGATATTATAAAACGAAACTGGTGTGAGCCTTCCATGAACTTGACTTACATGGAGGAGGACTCAGGTGTTGCCACTCACCTGCCAGTATTACCTGTCAAACATTTAAATGAGACCATGTGTACCTTCCATCCAATTGGATGTGTCTGCATCAGTAAGCCCAGGTGAAAACAAGAGAGGACCCATCCAACCAAAGCACAGAATCCTGAGGAATAATAAGTCATGGTCTTAAGTCATTGAGTTAGCAAAAGCTAACGGAAACTAAGTGTGTGCACATGGTAGGTGTTTGTGTTGACAAAGAAGCAGACTGTGCTGGGTCATATTCTCTGTGGCTGATTAAGCATCATTGTCACACTGTTCTACAGTCCGTGCTGCATCACAATCTGAGAAAGTGCATTCACATGGAGCAGTTGTCCCTGCAGATAGCGCACAGACTATACAACACCTGGGAGGGTTTTACACAGCAGGCTGATGAATTCATGAATGCAAGCTTCCCTGCAATCCAGGAACTTCTTGATTTCACAAATTTCAGCAACAGGTTCCTCAGTGTCTCTTTCCTGGTCCTTCCAACAATTGTTTAATCCCTTCATTCCCCTACTAAAACTCATCCTAATTGGAAGAATTACAGTAGCTTCTATTTTCTAGATTGAACCCTGAGGAAGATATGAAGTGATAGGAAAAAATAAAAAATATTAATGGTTATTTTTCATGAAGGTGAAAGTGCTCTATAAACTGACCATAAAATATATAAATATGTATACACATGTATAAGTATTTTATTTTATTAAAAGGAAATCATGTTATAAAATTGAGTGCAATTTGATTTTTACTTTGTCTAAACAACATCTGGCTGAGAAAATACATGGAATATCCATTTCTTTCATTTGAATGACTGCATAGTATTTCATCGTATGAGTATACTAAGCATCTGTCATGAATAATAAGAACATATAAATACATATAAAATACGCACATGTGGTCTTGAAAAAGTTCATGAAAAGATTCATATTATATTTTAGTACTATTTTCCCAAAAATTTTTTGAAGTACCCTCATGTATATACACATGTGGTCTTGAAAAAGTTCATGAAAAGATTCATATTATATTTTAGTACTATTTTCCCACAAATTTTTTGAAGTACCCTCATGTATATATGTGTGTGTGTGTGTGTGTGTGTGTGTGTGTGTGTGTGTGTGTGTACGCGCGTATATAAATATACGCACACACACAC
>NW_007729308.1:245517-246455 GCF_000696425.1 Galeopterus variegatus
AGCTCTTTGCAAATAATGGCTATTGATTGTTTTAAGTGCTGCATCTAATTTCTCTCAGGCTATTCTGACATTTCCTAAAAACACATTTAAAGCTACTGATATTTTTAGTTGACTTTTCATCATTAATTCTGTTTTACTTCCCATGTATTTTTCTGTTTCTCTACTTCTCAGGTTTTCCCAATCACACACCTTCCCAAAATGACTAGCTTACTCCAAGCTTCAGATAAAATTGTATCGTTTCTCTGGAACCTTATTTATAGCTCTCCTTGATTTTTCATTCCTCTGTATTTAGTTTTAAAAACAACTCTTTAAGCATTTATTTTGTAGCCACTATATTCCACTTCAACATCTGGTACCACATGAAATGTATTTTCGACAGTACTGAGCCATTTGNTCCCAATCACACACCTTCCCAAAATGACTAGCTTACTCCAAGCTTCAGATAAAATTGTATCATTTCTCTGGAACTGTATTTATAGCTCTCCTTGATTTTTCGTTCCTCTGTATTTAGTTTTAAAAACAACTCTTTAAGCATTTATTTTATAGCCAATATTCCACTTCAACATCTGGTACCACATGAAATGTATTTTCGACAGTACTGAGCCATTTGACTTATTAAGCATCCCTTGGTTGCTAGGCACAGAGACAAATTCAACCTTACTTAGGCAAAATCAAGACCTATTACATAGAACAATCGATATGCAATGGTACCCAACAAAATGAAATATTTCAAGCCTTCTATCACAGGGAAAAAAAAAAAACAGAAAAGAAATTTGGAATTCTCTTTCTCATGGCATAATGCTGCCCAATTCTACAGCTCTTTATCTCTGTTTTCTTCATTTTCTTTGATCTACCAGACATTCTATATTTGTTCAACAGTTTGCTTTGTCTAAAAATAGCCATGAAAATAGTTCCTACAGATCTTGAGTTTTCCGAAC
>NW_007729309.1:0-32085 GCF_000696425.1 Galeopterus variegatus
GCAGTCCTTTGCTGGGTTTCCCGGCCTTTGCTGTCTGAGCCGCCAATTCGTTCCCGCAGCCAGGCCTGGGCACTCCCAGGAGTCCCTCTCCGTGTCGGCCCCAAAACCTCGAACCTGCTGCCGCTTGTTTGTCAATGTAGGAACGTTGTTGAAAGAATTATTCGTCTTTTGTTGCTCTTGGAAATGCAGTCAATACTCTGGTATCACAGCACACAGCTCTCAGGATCGCGCTGTTTCCTGACGCGGGCGCTCTAGACCCGTCGCCATCTTTCTCTCCCCCAAGTTTTATATATTAGAAACTTGGCCCCCACTGTGACTGTTAAGAGGGTGGGAAATACTATTATGGTCAATAAACATGTTTTAAATTGGAATGATGTGTAATGTCATCAGGAGAAATAAAGCCTTACGGTAAACCAGCTTTTTATTTCCATAGATGAAGTATTTTTACACAATGAAAAATTTCAAAAAAATATTAAACCTGGAAACGAATAGCACATGTATTTTTTAGCAAAAGAAATAATTTATTGGTCTGACATCTTAAAAGAAGTTTTATTATGCTAGTAAAACTGAATTCTATTTTTATAAAAATCTCTACAGATTCTTTAAGACTAACAGAAACTGAGAGGTCAGTCTCATAAAAGAGGAAAATATTCTGAAGAGATTGGATTTTAGAGCGTAAAATTGAATCGAGGGAATCCTAAACCTTTTTGAAGCATTTTAATCTTTGGAGATTTACCCTAAAGCATAGCAATCGTCCCATTACATTATGTGCAGTGTTAGAAATGATATTTTATAACCAAAAAAATGCCTCGCAAAATTCAATATTATTTCTTTTCTTATATTATGTGACAAACCATATTATTGCTAGTTGAGGGAAGAATTATTTCTATGATGCTTTAATGCCTAAACATTTATAAAGTGTATTATTTAGCACACATGGTCAGCGATAAACCTTGTTAAAGCAACATCCTTGAGAGATCTTTCAAAATGGTATGTTTATGTAAATATCTGCATTATTTTGAGGAGAGACCATCACTTCAGCAGAAAGGCATACCCCAAGAGTTAAGAACAGCTGCCTTAAAATAGTTTTATTTTATATCTTTCCTGCAATTTTTAACTTTAATCCATCACATGTCACTTAAAAATCCTGGCCCATACTTTCCTCAGAAATGGTAGCTATATGGGCTTAATTAGAAGTTGGAAGTTGCACCCTGGTGCTTCCACCACCACGGGGGCCAAACTCCATTCTTGCTAAATACAGATGAGCTACTCCCTGTTCCCTGAGAGCTGAACAAGTATTGTAAAAGCTTCAGGGAGGCCAGGCAGAGGTCCAGACTAGAGGTACTATTTGTTTCAATCATCCCGCACAATGAAACCATCTAAAGAGGGAGATAAAATTACAAATTCACCTCTAACAGACATTCTTAATTTTTCTTTAAATTAATCTATGTAGATTACAAACCACAGCTTTTTCATTTTCCACAGCCGTATTTTGTTGTCAATTTCTGCGTGTGTTCACACACAGTACTAGCTTTCCTGGTGTCATTACAGATGTCTGAAATCCCGTGTACAATCTTCTTATGTGTGTCTACATTATGTGTATATCAGAGCGACATCTCCATATGATCCTACTATGTCATTTGGCTTTCTTTGTCACTAGAAACCACGTGGTAAACTTTTTATTCTTTTTCTAAATGTGGTTTTCTTATCAATGTTTACTATTTTCAACCAGAATAGAATAAACAATTAACTTTTATTTCTAATATATAAAAATGTGTTCATATAATTTAAGGTATGAACTTTTGTTCTTAGAGCAAGTTAATGGCCCACATCTCTACAACCACATTCTTGATATATATCAATTCTCAATCACATAATTGACATGGAGCCAAAGCCTGAAATATGAGATAATAGAGAGAGAAAAGTTAATGACATAACTATTCACCTAGTGACACCAAAAATAATCAAAGAATTCATTTTCAAAGCCTTCTTCTCTCTCATCCTTTATACACAGTCTTTCATATCGTAATATCAATTCTATCTCCTAAACATATTGTGAATCTAAACTTTGTGCTCACTTTCACAACTTTCATTCAAGTCCTCATAATTTCTCATCCAGACCATTGATATTGTTTCTCAGTTGCTTGCTCTGAATTTGCCTTATGTCTCTTCCATAAATATATAACTTTGCTGCCTGTATAATTTTTTAAAATATAATTCAAGATAATAATAAGCTCAGCAATTCCACCTCTAAGAATATATTCGACAGAATTGTTTACATTTCAAAATATTAAAAATGAATTAGAACTGTGACATACAAATACACCTGACAGTATCTGTTGTTGAATAAATAGATGTTTTAAAGTTTCTGCTTTGTGTTACTAAGGATTTAGGTCCAATTTAGAAGAATAATAAATTTTAGTTATAAAATGTAAGACACATATGGGCCGGCCCCGTGGCGCACTCAGGAGAGTGCGACGCTCCCGCCACGGGTTTGGATCCTATATAGGACTGACCGGTGCGCTCACTGGCTGAGTGCGGTGTGGGCGACACCACACCAAGGGTTGTGATCCCCTTCCCGGTCACAAAAAAGACAAATAATAATAATAATAATAATAAAATAAAATGTAAGACACATAACTAGTCTAATTGAGAAGAGATTGATGCTTAATTTAATAAAAATTTGCTTAACATGGTACAGTAACAGGAATTTGGGGGTTGTCACTGGCTTCCCCTAAATCAGGGGTGGGTGTCATGGCGGTGCGCTCACTGGCTGAGTGCGGTGTGGGCAACACCACACCAAGGGTTGTGATCCCCTTCCCGGTCACAAAAAAGACAAATAATAATAATAATAATAATAATAATAAAATAAAATGTAAGACACATAACTAGTCTAATTGAGAAGAGATTGATGCTTAATTTAATAAAAATTTGCTTAACATGGTACAGAAACAGGAATTTGGGGGTTGTCACTGGCTTCCCCTAAATCAGGGGTGGGTGTCATAGATAATAGTTTAAGTTCTCAGAAAGGAAGAGAAGGGTTCCTAACAACACAGCAGTAGATCTCTCTATACGGACAGAAACACAGCCATAACAGGTTCCTTGTCGTGGAAACTGTCCGGCACATATTTTGAAACTGTAATACTTGCCACTGATTTTGAAATAGTGTCTTTTTCAGTGCTATAATAACCTTGTGTGTACCTGAACTGCTTAGTGTAAATTTGTTATACAAAACATCCTTGGGTGTGTGGTACTTTGGGGAAGGAAGGCATAAAGCTGTCTGTGCATCAAGCAATGCTGAGCAAAGTTCAGACAGCAGCCAGAGGAGCAGAAACTAAAAGCACAGAATAAGAATGGAATCATTATCAAGAATTTGGAGCTAAAGGTAACAGCAGACTATCCCCTACATATTGGAGAATCCTAGGAAATATTTGGAAATATTTGTTCAACTTTTGGTAGTATATGAGCTACAGAGCTTCATTTTATTTTAATATGTGATGAATAACTCCAGAAGGCTGGAGAACTTGCAGACATTGTGGCAGATTTCACATCAAACTATCATTATGTCTATGAAGTGGAAATCGTGGCATAGGGGTGGAGATGAAGGACAAGAGTATTTTTTTTTCTAAATTTATGTGCTTTTTGTGTGCTTTGACTTTTTACCACAAGCTTTATTGGTTTTGAATTTTCCATCTCCTCTATAAAGTGTTCCCTGATTCTTCCATCACAGGAAGAATAAGTCACAAAGCCAAGGATCGTGCCTACCATAGCACTTGATGCATATTAAGTCCCTTAGTATATATTTGTTGAATGCTCAGTTAGTTTAACATCATTATTTCACAGAGGCGAAATAAATAATCGTATAACTTCGTATAATGTATGCTATACGAAGTTAATACGTAACTCCAGAAGGCTGGAGAACTTGCAGACATTGTGGCAGATTTCACATCAAACTATCATTATGTCTATGAAGTGGAAATCGTGGCATAGGGGTGGAGATGAAGGACAAGAGTATTTTTTTTTCTAAATTTATGTGCTTTTTGTGTGCTTTGACTTTTTACCACAAGCTTTATTGGTTTTGAATTTTCCATCTCCTCTATAAAGTGTTCCCTGATTCTTCCATCACAGGAAGAATAAGTCACAAAGCCAAGGATCGTGCCTACCATAGCACTTGATGCATATTAAGTCCCTTAGTATATATTTGTTGAATGCTCAGTTAGTTTAACATCATTATTTCACAGAGGCGATAGATAAGGAACAAGAAATTAAATGGCTTATCCAAGGCAGAGTTTCCCTGAGGTCCCTGGACCAGCAGCCAGTTCTCCTGAGAACTTGTCAGAAATGCAGTCTTGCCCCCACCGCCTCAGACCTAGAGATTCAGAAACCCTGGTGGGCCCCAGAGATCTGTATTTTGACAAACTCTCCTGATGATTCCAATGCCCACTCAAGTCTGAGAACCACTGCTAAGGTAGCGAGGCTGCTATGGAATAAGCAAAAATTGACCTTTGAAATGAGAGCTTATATTGAGCTATAATGCATTATATGCAAAAAGGGATTTAGTGCCTAGAATCAACCTTTCCAAGTTGCTTTCACTATGGAACAAAACAAATTTATTTTTATATTTGTGTTACCTCTCTGCATACATAAATTCTTCTTCATCATAATACTAAAACATGACATGAAATGATCAACCCAGAAATACACAGGTTATTCATTGACAAATGAGGCATCTCATTTCTGTAAGCAAATCACTTTAAATTATACATTTATGATCATGTTAAATCCAGTTACATTTAATTATATTAGCATAAAAGTGAAACTAAAGTTGCAGGAATAATTCCATGGAAACCATCATTTTATTTTCTATGTTTTAAGTATTTTTGGCTGCAGTCGGGAATTTGGAACATTGGGAGAGAGGCCTTTTCTATAATGATGATGCCTACTGCAGAGAGAATATTAAGCCATAGTTTTGGTGAGGTCTTATTGAACATAGTTGCTTCAGTGTTTACAAACTGAAATGCTTGTCTGTATGATTTCAACATCTGTTCTTATGCTCAAGGGAAAATCACTCTGTTAAGATAAACTAAGTAGAGCCACATCAGTGGGAAAAAAAAGTCATAGGTGACACTAGTATGTGAGAAAAGAGGATGTGAAATCATATTAGTAGTTGTTATGGCCACAAACAGTTCTAACAAGAACATTGAGGTCCCTACCAGCTACCTCCCTGAAAAAAGGGAAAAATATCCATTGAATTTTGACTTTAGAAGACACACAGTACGTAACTAGTTCTCAGTCATCCTACCCCATTTTTTACTCCTTGACCCATATTTTTTTGTTGTTGTTTAGGAAGGTTTTTACTTTTTATTTTCTGTTTTTTACTTTTTTAAATTGAAACATAATTGATTGTACATATCTGTGGGGTACAGGTTTAATTAATGAGGAAGCCAGTAAGATGGTGCAACTAGTTCAAAGATGTCAAGGTGCCACACATTATGGGCTGATCTAGCCTGTTGAAATTAATTTGTAAATAAATACAAAACTAGCTTCTTCCACAGCAGGGGTGGAGGGGAGAGGAAGGGAAACCTAAAAACATTCTAAAAGAGTATATCTTAGCCATTCTGTTTTTTAAAATTTTTTAAATTTTGTAGATTACTTTGGGTAGTATAGTCATTTTCACTATATTGATTCTTCCAATCCAGNGGGTCATAAAAATCATATACATTGTATATTGACAAAATAAAAATTAAAAAAAAATTTTTTTTTTAATTTTCTTTTTACTGGAACATAGTTGATTATACATGTCTGTGGGTACAGCATTGAATATCAAACCTGTGTGTAATATGTGATGCTCAAATAAGGATAATTAGTATATTCAGCACTATACAATGTAATCACTTTTTGTGGCCCTTTACCAATTTCTCACTAACCCCTCCTCCCCATATCCCCTTCCCACCCCTGGCAATCCCAGTTCTGTTCTCGCCTTTTGAAAGTTCAACGTATTATTGTGATTGTTGTATCTTTCTTTCTTCTTATTTGTCTATTTTTTTAGCTCCCACTTATGAGTGAGGACATGCAGTATTTCTACTTTTGTTCCTGACTTATTTCACTTAACATAATTTTCTCTTAGTTCATCCATATTGCTGTGAATGGCAGTATTTCATTTTTTTTATGGTAGAAAAGTATTCCATTGTGTACATATAACACATTTTCCTTATCCAGTCATCTGTCAATGAACATTTAGGTTGGTTCCAACTCTTGGCTATTGTAAATAGAGCTGCAATAAACATGAGAGTGCAGGTATTCCTTCAGCATGATGATTTCTGATCCTTTGGGTATATACCCAGCAGGATTGCTGAACTGTATAGCAGTTCCATCTGTATTTGTTTAAGGAACCTCCATGCTGTTCTCCATAACGGCTGTACTAATTTACAGACCCACTAACAACGTAGGAGGGTTCCCCTATCTCTGAATCCTTGCCAGCATTTGTTCTTCTCTGTCTTCTTGATAACAGCCAGTCCAACTGGGTTGAGGTGATATCTTAATGTAGTTTTGATTCGCATTTCTCGCATGCTGAGTGATGTTGAGCATTTGTTCACATGTCTGTTCGACATTTGTATATCTTTCCTTGAGAAACGCCTATTCAGCTCCTTTGCCCATTTTTTAATCAGGTTATTTGTTTTTTACTGTTAAGTTGTTTGAGCTCCTTTTATATTCTGGAGCTTAATCCCTTGTCAGATGCATAGTTTGCAAATATTTTCTCTGATTCCATAGGTTATCTCTTTGCTCCATTAACTGTATCTTTTGCTGTGCTGAAGCTTCTTAGTTTGATATGATCAATTTGTTTATTTTTCCATTTGTTACCTGTGCTTTTGCAGTCTTATTCATAGTCTTTGCCCAGTCCTACTTCCTGAAGTGTTTCCCTTATGTTTTCTTTTAGCAGTTTTATAGTTTCAGGTCTTCTATTGAAGTCTTTAATCCATCTTGAGTTGATTTTGGTATATAGATAGGTTCTAGTTTCATTCTTCTACATATGGATGTCTAATTTTCCCAGCACCATTTATTGAATAGGCAGTCTTTTCCCAATGTGTTTTCGTGATGCCTTTGTCAAAGATCAGTGGGCTATAAATATGGGGGTTGATTTCTTGGTTCTCTATTCTGTTCCACTGGTCTGAGTGTCTGTTTTTATGCCAGTACCATGATGTTTTGGTTACTATAGCTTTCTAGTATAATTTGAAATCAGGTAGTGTGATGCTTCTGGCTTTTTAAAAAATTTATTTATTTATTTATTTTTGCTTACAATTGCTTTGGCTGTTCAAGGTCTTTTGTTGTTTCATATGAATGTTAGGATTGTTTTTTCTATTTCTGTGAAGAATGTCACTGGTATTTTGATTGGGATTGCATTGAAGCTGTAGATCACTTTGAGTAGTATGGACATTTTCACAATGTTAATTCTTCCAATCCATGTGCATTGAATGTCTTCCCATCTTTTTACGTCCTTTTTAATTTCTTTCAACAGTGATTTGTAGTTCTCATTGTAGAGATCTTTCACCTGCTTGGATAAATTGATTCCTAGGTATTTCATTTTTTTGATGACTATTGTAAATAGGTTTGCTTTCTTGATTTCTTTTTCTGCTAGATCTTTGTTGGAATATAAAAATTATACTGATTTTCGCACATTGATTTTGTATCCTGCAAATTTACTGAAGTCATTTATCAGCTCTAAGAATTTTTTTGTAGCATCTTTAGGTTTTTCTATACATAGGATTATGTCATTTGCAAACAGGGACAGTTTGACTCTGTCTTTTCCAGTCTGCATGACCTTTCTTTCTCTTCCCTGATTGCTCTGGCTAATATTTTCAGTACTGTGTTAAATATAGGTGGCTAGAATGGGCATCCTTGTCTTGTTCCTTTTCTTTATATTAGGATGATATTGGCAGTTGGTCTGTCTTATATGGCTTTTATTGTGTTGAGATATTTTTCCTTCTATACCTAATTTACTGAGAATCTTTACGTTGACTCACATCTTTTAAGGACATATATACTGCTTGTATTATGTTTAATTAAATTATTTTATATCAAACAAGTACATATTAAACACTTCGGAGAAAAAAAGCAATACATAGACATTAAATATTCCTAATTTTAAGAGTTTTCATGTCTAAAACAAAATTTAGATTTAAGTAAAAAATTCACTTGCAAGTGACACTCCAAGCTTATTCCCGAACGAGGAACAAATCTGTTTCAAACACGTTAACTTTGACTTTCACTGAGCAAAACCACCACAGACTTCAAATGTTTCTCTGTACTTGTCATTCTGATAGAATCACAGATTCTATCTAGATTTCTGCCTTATCAAAGTAAATTTCCTGTTACTTCAATTCTTCCTTTTATCAGTACTAGAAGATTAGTAAGAATTGGTTGATCCTTATCTCACTAATGAAGAAACCAAACAACATAAAAATAATCATGCAATCTTGAATCACAACACTGATTTTAAGTGCACAAATAAAAGCTAGTGAGATTTTTTTCCTGTGTTGTTTTGTTAGATTGTTTTGCTTTGTTTTGTTTTTTTCCTCATTTCAATTTTCTTTCAGTAAACAAATTTGTCTTATTATTTCCTGATAGAGACTCAATGTTCCTATTAAGCTTAACTCTAATAATATTCTAATAAACTCTAATAAATAACTCTAACAATAATTTATTATAACCCTGAAGTCAGAAGACTTGCATTTCATTTCCTTGCACTGAAATTTCATTTTTTCCTTTGTAAAATGGTAATGATATTAACTACTGTGCAGAACTGAAATATGTTAACTCATCTAGGCCAATAGGTGCCACATAGGAGAAACTGAAAAAAGATTAACAGAACCTGACCCGAAATATACAGACATACTACATGTACCCAAAGTTTTAATCAGGGGACAGTGAATTGTGGTTCTATTCCACTACTACTTCTAGTGGCCAAACAATGTTTAGTTCAGCAATACACAAAGACTTGGATACATTTTCATACACATAATGGAAAATTTTCATCCATAAATCAAACATCATTAAAAAGAGACACAGTGAGTTCCTAGCATGCAAACCATGTAATGTCAGGATAGCTATCTCTCTGATAAGTTAGGAATTATAATTATTCATTAAACATACATTTAGTGAGCACTAATGTTGGGCAATAAATGATACAGACAAGGTCTCTGCTATGAGAAAACATATGATGGTAGTAGAAAAGTAATAAATAATTATGAACACATCAGGTAGTTCATATGTGTGTCGAAGAAAAGCACAGGCTAATGTAATGGAAAGAAATTAAAGATGTGCTTTATTGAGTGATCAAAGAAGAATTTGCTGAAGGGTAATATTTAAACTGAAAACTGAATATCAAAACTAGCAAGTCAGGTAAAGAATCTCAAGTTGGGACGTTGCAGGCAGAGAGAACAGCCAGCAAGGGCCCAAAGGCAGGAACTTGGCACATTAGAGGAACATGAAAAGGCCCAGGATAACTTCAACGATTACTCTAAAGGAGAGGGCTTTACGGTGAAGACTAACTGGAAGGTGAACAAATGGAAAGCAGGTGGCAGGGTAGAAAACTTGCAGGCCACGATAAGAACACAGATTCTGTTCTAAGTGAAACAAAATGCCACTCCAGGGTTGTAAGCAAGGAATGACATGACTTAATTTAATCATTTTTATCTGTTTTAACAGTAAGAGTTGCTTGAATTGTGCATCCCCCCCGCCCGTGAGGTACCACTATTGAATTAGCTATTACAGGTATCAAAAGGTCTTTCAAATTTTCTTAAAGAACATTATTTCAGGACACTGAAATACTACATGACATAGCTCTTACTGGGATTGAAAAATATCCTAGCCATTTGAAATGGGCACTTTCTTTCTCATGTTCGTTCACTCTAGAATACTTAAGTATAGGCCACTTAAATATTTTTCCTGGAATGACTTCTCACACTGAGTTGATTTTTATTGCAACTGTTGTGCTTGGCAAAACACTAGTGAAATCCATAGTGTATTAGAATTATACAGAATTACAGTGTGATTTTGTGCTATTATAAATAACTGAGTATAAAGGCTATTGAAGAAAAAGAAATTAAAATTCTGGTTAACAGAAGAGCATGTGCTTCAAAATCTGTAAGTAGGCAAAGTAATAGAATACAGATTCCTTGAATTTATATGAGTTATCTTCTACTCAGTGGTAGATATTTTAATCAGAAAAAAATTTTAACAGAGCAAACCAAATAAATTTAATAAATTTAGCTGTATTGTTATGAAAGATGTAATAGCTAATTTTAAATGGTGAAAACCTTCTGGAAGAAGCTAAATTCCTTCTGGACAGGAAATATCAGACAATGTTTGGTTGAGACTCATGGCTAAGCTGGTACATAAATAAAATGAAGGTGCAGAAATCTTGTTAGATTGGTATAGTGCACAACCACATGACTTCTGGGAGATAGAGAAAACAATGTCATACATCTTGCATAATATTCCCTCTCCGGTAAGAGTACTTGATAACACAGGAGAATTTTCCCTGGCTTTACTTGACAGAAACTTGATACATCTTCCAGCATGAGCAATTTTTCTATCATATTCAGCTACAGTAGCTTCTGAAGGGCTTTCTTATCTCATTTTTTATTCATCAATCTCCAAGAGACACGAAAACAGCAAAATGTAAATCTCTTTATAACTAAATTAATCCAATTCTTTTCATTTGTCTTTCTTATGACACAGCCTCATTGTCAGCTGAACACATGTAACAAATGCTTGTCATTTCTGAGTGCTCAGAGAGCAAGATCTAACAGAGAGATAATTTTTTTTTTGACAAATGTATGTCAACACAAGAAACTACCTTTTTCTCTAATGACTTACTTGTCATGTATTTTTTTAAATGAATACCTACCCATATTTTATGGAGGAAGATTGTGATAGTCACTTTATATAATTAGCGTTCTGATGAGGCATATTTCCTTCAGTTTCTTAATTTAGCATTTTGTCAAAACAGATAAGAAAAAAACCCATATAATTCTATACTCAGATTTTTTCATAAAATATTCTTATTAACATGCAAATTTTAACCTTTCACCTGATATTAATCCAAAATCCTGCATCACAAAACTTAATTGAAGAGACACACTTCATGAAAGAAAAGTAATTTCCCTAATAGAGTATGTTTGATTTATAGTATATATCTTCACCATTTGGCATTTACAATTTTTTCCTAAGAGCACTCCTATAAAAAACTTTTCAGATGTATGGTAACAATTTATATACTCTGAAGAAATAAAATTTAATAAAAGGAAAATTCAAATGTCATTAACATGTAAATTTTATTCTTTCATTGTATTTCAAAGCAGTTTAAAATGTTTTATATGAATAATTTTTAACATTCTATAGATAGTAAGATTAACATGCGATAAACCAAAAATTGGTATCTTTCACTGTTTTTATGATAGAGCCTATAAATTAGAATTGCATCATTTCCCAGCATGCCTTAAACTTTCTGTGCCTCATCAACTAAATATTTCTATTTCAGTTGCTGATTTTTTATCAATCACATACCAAGATGTTTGAAGAATCTATAAAGTTATGAAAAGGCCTTATAATTTTCTCTATAAGTGACATAGTTATTAATTACTAAGTCACTTTGTTCTGAAAACAATTTCAGGTGGCTTTAAAAGAAATACACCATGCTGTTAAATAGGATAAATTTAATAAAGTGAGAATAATTAAGCAAGCACAAGACAAAACAAAACATAAAAATCAACCCACAAATGACACAATCAAAATTTTGTACCATAAACTGCCATACATTTGCCATGGGCTGACCACATTTTTGCCTCTAAGTTGTTTAACAGACAACTCAAGGAGGAAAATCTAGTAAGTCATATATTTCAAACTGCCCTTAAGATAAACATCAAGGCAACTGCACAGGACAATCACAATTATTTCTAATATTAATATCAGTGAAAATTGCCTCTTAAGTAAGGTTCTTTTAATGAATACCTGCATGACGGAGTGCACATCCTCAAAGCTTCAGGGTCCCTTTTTTTCAGAGAGTTTTTCAAGGTAGACCAAGCATTAAACGTCAGTGCAATTTCTACAAAAATTTCTAAAGAAGAGTCACTTGATGCAGCAAATTCCAGGCAGTACTTCCTTCCAATTGTTGATTCTCCTTGATAAACTTTTGAGAAATAGAATACGGCAGAAAGTTTGCTTCCATATTTACTCATGAGTTCTTAAAATGTAGCTCTTTTGCATTAGCAGTTAAATACAAAGCCTCAACTACTAGATGAGAATGGAAAAGTGTTAGGGGACACGATAAGCACAACACGGAAATGTTCTCAAGAGAGGACTACTATGTCTCTGAGAGGGCAGTCAGGCGAATATCTTGTGCAAGGTCAAAGGCCTCTCACAAAATAATTTTTAACCCACTCAAAGAGAAGAATCGACTATCAAGGAGGAAGTTTGCACTGTCTTATTTTTAGGAAGTAGCATCTTTACTAATAATAAGATTAATTATAACGAACATTTAGTGAGTGCTTATTGCACTGTCCTCGACACTTGAGGGAGCACTGACTCATGAGTTGATAGGATTGTTATGCACTTTTACAGTTAGAAAATGAGATTAAGGAATCAGCCTAAGGTCATATGGTTAGTATGTAGTGGAATTAACAACTGAAGCCAGGATTTCTAGCTACAAAGTCTAGATTCTTCACTGCTGTCATGAATCACAGGGGATTACAATGAAATGTTCTTTGTAAAAATTTGAATATTTTTAAGTATTTATCTAGCTTTTAAAACATATTTCAAAAATTGTTTGCCTTTGCAACAATAAATAAGATACAATTTGGAATTATTTTATATGTTTTTAAAAAGCTCCTTTATATGAGAGTAGACTATTTGGATAAATACATAAAATATTGTTGGCAATTATGCTAAACTCACAAAACTGTTTTACAAGCTCAGAAGGAAGTGACCTTGTCTATTATAACCTTATGAAATATACAAGTAAACTACATTAACTGATTGGTTACATATGTGTGTATAAAATTTATCATTAAAATTCAAGGAAAAGAGTAACAAAATTTTCCAAAGAGGGAACGAGGTAAAACTAAAATTGGCATTATATCTATACATACTTGAATAAAACATCTAAACATAATTGAACAATAACAAAGTGCAATATATTTAGGTTGGTACTATAGTGGGTTGAATGTGATCCCTAGAAGATATGTCCAATCAGAAATAGTGAATGTGACCTTATTTAGGAAAAGAGTCTTTGCAGATGCAATTAAATTAGGTAATGTGAGACAAGATCATCCTGGATTATTCAGGTGGTCCTTTACTCCAAAAATAAGTGTCCTTATAAAAAGAGAAGATAGAGACCAGAAGAATAACCAAAGTCCATGTAAAATGGAGGCAGAGAATAGAATTTATATCTCCCCAAGCCATGGGATGTCCAGAGCCACCAAAAACTGGGAGAAGCAAGAAACATATCTCCTAGATTCTTCAGAGACAGTGAACCTTGATTTAGGACTTTTGGCCCCCAGAAGAGTAGAGAATAGATTTCTGTTGCTTTAAGCCACCAATTTTGAGGTAATTTGTTACAGCAGCCCTAGAGTAATACAGTACCTATCTAAACAGATATTTCAAAATGCTGACAAAAGGGTAATTTCAACTGGTAGTTGAATCTCAATGAAATTAAATGTCATTAATCATGAATATACTATGCCTTCATAATGAGTAAAAATAACAGTATTGAAATAATAATAGTAATAATATATGTTCATCTATGAACACAGGCTGATAAAAAATTAATCTTGCTAATTGAAATTTTAACAATGAAAGTATAAATAAAGATGTCATATAATCTGCTAAGTCCATTTACAAGGAATCAGAACTTTGAAAGGGAATATCTTAAAAATTGGTAGCTTCTTACCTGTCTGAGAACGTCAAATGCTATCCTTATAAAAACAAGGAGCTAAATAAAGGAAATCCTTAGAAATGAAAAAGGTGATTCTGTACAGGAAATATCCTTCTTCTTGTTGAATTAAAATGCAGAAGCTCCTCTTTTTTTTTTTTTTTTTTGAACATGACTGAAAATTTCTAAACAGCCCAGGCTCTTTCACACTACCTTTCTAGCTTCCCTTGAGATTTTTTCTCTTTGTTAACTTTGCTGATACCATCATATTGATCCTCAAGTGTGCACTGTCTTCAAGAGTTCTCTTTTCACTCTTTGATCCAAAGGTAGACAGTAGCTTCCTCCTCTGCTGAAGAGCACAGGTGGGAAACATTCTCAGAGAAAAAAATAATATGTATATAAAATGTGTTATACGTTAAATATTAGATATTATGCGCAAAATATTACATTACATATATATTACTTTATAATTTTATAATTACATGTATATTATACATTACATATTATATATTATACATATAATATATACATACACATATACATATATTATATTACTCATATAATATTATAATATATAATACATATAATATAATGTATATAATAAAATATTATACATATAATATAATATATACATATATACATTATGTATATCCAACTGAGATGAGTGAGCACTTTTCAGAAAATAATGATATATAATAATATATTATATAACATATAGGTACATATTATATGGAATCATAAAAAGGCAAGAGCCTCTTTTGTATGTTTTTTTGTTTGTTTGTTTGTTTCCAGTGCCTGGCCAGTAGGGGGACCTGAACCCATGACCCTGGTGTTATAAGGCTCTAACCATCTGAGCTCCAGCCAGCCCCTATGGAATCATAAAAAGGAAATAAAGAAAAGCCTACACAGAAAAATCAGCCTGGTCATTCTGTACAGTGGTCTAATCCTACTATTAATTAGCATGTTTCCAGAGTTGCCCTGACCAATTCCATATGACTATTAAAGAGCCATCAACTACTTAGTTGTATGTTTTATAAATTTGTCCAAGTGCTTTCTCTGTCCCAATTTTACTTCCATACATGAGGTAACAATACGGCTCACAATTAAATACCAACCTCCTGGGCACTGGAGACATCGTGGTTATCAAAGACGAGAATTCTCTCACCCTGCTGCCATCCTGGGGATCCTTCATCAGAGTCATGTGGGGTCTAAGGCTTTCTCCAAACTAAATGATATAATGCATGCCCTCGCCTTTCCACCAACTAAACCGCTTACATGGACTAGTGGCCTTTTTCCTCAGCCACTGAAAATAATCAATAATTCTGGTCTTCAAATATTTCCAGCTCTCTGCCTTCCTAGGTACATGGTAAGATAGTATATTACCCGACCTACTTGTGTTGGAGTGAGACATCTGACGGGTGCTGTTGAATGAATTGTGAATTAGAAGTGTCTTGATCAGCGATTTCCAAGAGAGGCATTCGAATGAAAACTTCTCAGAACAGAGCCCCTAGAAGACCTGTGATGGACAAATATTGTGAGTGAGAAATAAATCTTTACTCTTTTATGCCACTTAGATTTTGCTTTGTTACTAAAGCATCCCCTTGCTTCTCCACCTTATAGTCTCAGCTATCATTCAAGACCCTTCGAGTCTTACAAAGAAATGTCTATATTTGATCTCTAGTTCATTTTGAATTATGCAAAAATTTGACAAGATACTTTGGTTTATTTTGTAAAATATATTTCAGGAAATAAAATGAAATTGCACGTAGACTCAAGTGCTCATTACATATTAAGATTGTGAAACTTTACAGTAAACAAAGTCTGCCTTAAAATCTGGTTTACACCTTAAATTTCTCAGCCCTATTTTACCATGGAACTCTTTCCTGCAGACACTTAGAAACACTCAGAGCACACTGATGGGCAGGATATCTGCTATTATTAGTCACTTCTTGTAGAAAAGGAATGGTGCAGGTGGGAAAAACTCATAGGATCTTCAAATGCACCCTTGTTCATATGTTGGTAATCGTGCATGCAGGCATTCCTATTATCATTGTTCTTTAAATCGTATATATAATTACATACACCCTTTAGAATATGTGGTATACTTCAGAGTTTTAATAAGTTGTAAACACAACACATTAATGGAATTAGGGACACTTCAAACACAAGAGAGCTGCATTTATCTCATTATAGGGGAAAAGTTATGTATACTAGGTTTAGAGTATTTTCTTAACAAACTAAAGGGAATGAAAATAATCTTAAAATTATAAATAATACCAATACATTCTTATTTCTCAATTTAAAGCAATAATCTGTTACATATGTCAATGATTTTAAAATATCTAAAGCATGGTGGAATGATCGTAAATGAAGTGGCCTCTGAGTAAATTTTTCAAGTTATATCCTTACTAAATAATTTACAGAAGATTCTTAATTTGAAATTTTTAGAATGTGTAAATTAACATTTCTATGATTCTTCTGTAAATGAAGTGGCCTCTGAGTAAATTTTTCAAGTTATATCCTTACTAAATAAATTACAGAAGATTCTTAATTTGAAATTTTTAGAATGTGTAAATTAACATTTCTATGATTCTTCAGATTATGCAATTGAGACATCCAGCCTTTTTAGAAAATGCTGTGGCTTTCATTTGAAAGCTCTTTCTGTATATATAAAATTTTGCCAAGGCAAAAAATGTTAGTCTTATGATCTCAAGACATTTTACTTTTATTGGGGGTGACCTGGGCCTTAAGTCAATAAAATACATTTACTTTAGTAGAAAACATTCCATTTCTTTCTTGTTAAACATGTTATGTTAAATACTCCAGCCAGCCCTCTGTCTTCATTGATATCTTTATAATTTTGATTATTTTTTCTTCTTTATTTGATGTTGAATGTGCCCTTGCTTTATCAATCTGCATATAAGTGAGTCTGTAAATTTTAATGTAAATGTGATGGACATATTTACATATTTTCTGCATGGTTTATCCTGCACATCTTGATCCCAGCCTGCATAATTTCATAAAACCTACAGCAGAAGCACGAACAATCCACACTGAGTTTCTCAGCCACCCATGTTTTTCAAAATGTACGCCTGCTAAAAGATCACAAGAACTGTTTCAAAGGGCTGTGTAGACCTTAACTGTATTCATTGACATTTCCAAAGGGCATAACTCTTCATGCTGTACATTTCTCTAAGTAGAAAGAGATTTCAGGGTTGTGGAACACAGTGCACAGAAGAACTGTTTCAAAGGGCTGTGTAGACCTTAACTGTATTCATTGACATTTCCAAAGGGCATAATTCTTCATGCTGTACATTTCTCTAAGTAGAAAGAGATTTCAGGGTTGTGGAACACAGTGCACAGCAGGTAACTTGTGTTACTGATGATCAGGACTCCCTTGGGAATTTCTCTCTTTCATTCTGATCTCAACTCTTTCCTGTGGAGGGCATAGAGAGTTTTCTCAAAAACTCATAATACCAATCTTTGTAAAATCATCATGAAATCATGGCTTGCCTGCTTTACCAAACTTTTTGCAAGTAACATACATTAGAAATGAATAAAAATACGATAGAATTACACTCTAAAGTTTTGTGGCTATAATGCTTTTCGAAGCAACAAAATATAAGTTTGCACTTGTACAGACTTCTAAGGAATTAATACACATATAGTATGTTACATATTGAATACATTTGTAGTTTAATGAAGATTTATTCTCTGTAAAGGGTATTTTTGTTGATAGCAAAGCATTTTTCAGTGAAAGTTCTCTCTGCAGGTTTTCTTTTACTAATATTAAACTATTTTGAACACAGGATTTTTTATAATATAAAATCTGCTTAAGATATTATCACTGTAGAAGCAAATAAGATAAACTGAAGATTCTCATTTATGGATTTTTTCTTTTCTTTTTTTTTTTTTTCGGGGCTGCCCAGTATGGGGATGATCAAAACCCTTGACCTTAGTGTTGTCAACATCGTGATCTGACAAACTGAGCTCACTGCACAGCCCTTCATTTACAGATCTCAAAAGGATTGCCTCAGCAAGTTTGTTGCAAACTTTATATTCATTACAATTTAAAGGGAAAGCAGAAATATATATAACTCTCAAACAAATCATATTTGAACACACTACCTACTCAAAGAATTTTGCTAGATGTTGGTAAATAAAGGTATGGTATCCCCACTGTAATTAGGAGGAAGGCAAGGATACCCACTTTTTCCACTGCTAATTAACACTGTGTTGGAGTTATTATCAGTCAATGGACTTAGACAAAGAAATCAAGGCATAAGAATTGGAAAAAAATAAATAAAGTAAGATTATTATGATTTGACATTACTCCCTAGTCTAGAGTGATTATTTTGGCCAATAGGACATAAGGGAAAATTTGCTGGCAGATTTCTTTGAAAGATTTTCCTATTATAATTGGAAGGCCATGGTACATAAGGAAAATTGCTCGGTTTGGTGCCATTCCCAGCTTCCTAACTTTTAGTGCATGTAGATGTTGTATGTGGAGCTATTGGAGTAAACTTTTGACCATGAGGAAAATGTTAAGAGACTCACAGAAATGCTAAAATACAGATATAACATTATATATGTTATAATATATAACAAATCAAATATCAGCAACTGCCTACCTCCAGATTTCCTGTTATGTAAGAAAAATTATTTAATCTTGTTTAAGCCACTATTAGTTGGATACTTTATTGATATCTGAAATCATTCTTCAGATATGAAAGGTATTAAAGGATGCTTAAATAAATGATGAATATTATGTTCATAGAAAGACCTTGAACAGGTTGGCAAAGTTAAATGTCTGACAATATCAAGTTTATTGAGTGATCTTAGGTGCATAACAACCGACTTCAAATTCAGTGCTTAAAACAACTACGATTTGCCCACAATACTGAGGATGAGCAATTTGGACTAGGTTCAGCTGGGTAGTTCTTCTGTTGGTCTTCCTTGAAATAATTCATGCAGTTGCACTCATCCGATGGCTTGAGTGGTGTCGAATTATCCAAAGTGGCCTCACTGAGATATCTGGCTATTGATTATGACATCTTTTCTTCTTCACATGTTATATTTTTCTCCAAAAAATATAGTAAGTCCCAAATAGGAGAAGGCAGAATCTACAAGATTTGCTCAAAGCCTAGGCTTTGGAACTCACATAATGTAATTTCCACCATATTTTACTGGTCAAAGCTTACCATGAGGTAAGCTCAAATTTAATGGATGGGAAATAGACTCTACCTCTTGAAGGAGAAGCTACAAAATGTTGTGGCCATGTTTTCAATCCCCATCCAAGTCATGGCAAGAACATGTGTAAATACTTAGAGATTGCTAATCATGGTATAAAAAATTTGCCAAAATTCAAGAAGAGTTTGGTAATATTCGCCAGAATTAAATATGCATATATTTCTAAACTAGCAATTTCACTCCTATGAATGTGCTGTAAAGAAAACCTTGCATATATGTACAGGAAAGTATGTATAAGGGTACAAACAACAGCATTGTCTATAAATGGAAAAATTGGAAACCAACTTAATGCCCACTGACTGGATACAAAAATTAGAGTATATTCATAAACATGGAACTGTGTGGTAGTTAGTAGTTAATTAAAATTAATAAACTAGAAATGTGACAATCTGTATTAATTTTTGAAATTGCAATTTCAAATAAAAAAGAAAGTTACAAAAGGACATGTACAGTATAGTATAATAGGACTTAAGTTGTTTTTTAAAAACAATATAATTTTGTATATTGTTATGAATGTATGCATAAGTTTGAATAACAAAAAAAATTATAAGAAAAGATGCACATTAGCCAGAGGATAATGCTTGCCTCTGGGAATAGAAGGGTAAGAATGCAGTAGAGGTGTCAAATGTATCTGTAACATTTTGTTTTTTAATATACGTCTAAAGAATTTTGGAAAAATAATAACATTCATAAAATTGGTTTGCTGTGTATGTTGGGGTCTATTCTATTATCCTCTCAAGTTATTGCCTGATTGAAGTCTTTCAGAGAATTTTAAATTAAATATAATTCAGATTGTGTTTGCATAGAGTACCTAGACAAATTTATAAAACTAATTAGTACCAGTGGGTATCTTTGAGGAAAGGAGTCAGAAGTTTAAGGGATATGTAGGGTAAAGAAGACTTTGTATTTTATGCTTTTTGATTCTCTTTGAATTTTTATAACATGATTATGTATTACCTTTAAAAATATATTATTTCTCCACAATGATCATGTCTTGCTTGAAAATGCAAGATAAATTACACAACCTCTCGGCCATTCTTCAGTTTGAATGACTTGGACGATTCTCATTACACATTCTTTGTGAGACCTCTGTCTGTCACCCTCATTCGATGAAAAACTTTCAGTTGGTTCCTCGTTCCATTTATGGTACACTCTTTTTGACCTTCTCTGGGGCTGCTAGAAATTTTCTATTCTCATAAGAGTCTGACAAGACCATATTCATTCTGCCCTTTCACTCTCATTGTCATTTAAAGGTCAGGTTGTGTCAAACCCATGCTCATTTGTTTTACCATATGCTGTTTGAAATCACACAAGCCTGAAAAGCCTGAAGCTCATGATAGGAAGTGACAGCTGAAAACTTAAAGAAAAAAATACATAATTTTTATGAAATTCATTTTCAAATATATACTCAATTCAGTGTTAAATTAAAAATGAAAACTTGGTATCTATTTCTTTTCAAATAATAAATATTGATGCATTTTAAATGAACTAGATTTATTCGTGTAGGCACTTAACAAATATTATAGAGAGCCTCTTGTGTGCCAAGCACTGCTCTTGGTGTTAGGGAGACAACACTGAACAAAACTAAGCTCTTTGCTCCATGCATCTTATATTATGTATGTCATATTGTGATAAGCAATATGGAGAAAAACAAATCAGGCAGAAGAAGATAAGGGCAGCAGGGAGATGGGTGGTGTCACTCTCCTACAGAGAGTCGTTGTCAGAGGATGTCTAACTGATATGTAAGCAAAGACCTAAGAAAGTGATAAGAGAATTCTGTGGAATATTCCAGGCAGAAGGAACAGCATGTGCAATGGTCCTTGATAGAAATATGCTTTGTGCACCCAAAGAACAGCAAGTGCCATGATTGCAGTGTAGTGAGTGAAGGTGGAAGGTAGTTGGGAAGAGGTCAGAGGGTAGTAAGGGTTTGTACTAGGACCTTGTGAGACATTTTTTAAAGGACTTTTGAACATACTTTGGCTATTATATTGAGTGAGGATTTCTGAGCAGAGGAATATAATGTAGAGGAGAAAGGATGGGAACAGAAAGACCAGTGAGGTGGCAAGAGATGATGGAGACTGGAAGCAACAAGATATTGGGGGGTGGAGGAAAAAAAAAATGATGTATGATTATTTGATTTTTCTACTACAGTATTTTAGACAAAGTATATTTAAATTACATGTAAATTGAGTTAATTCACTGTAATTTTAAACTGTATGAAATTTATATAATTTCAAATTTATAATAACATAATTTAGTTTTTCAGTGTGTAAAGTGTACCTAGTTTAAAATGTTTTTAGTCTAGAGTTATTGTGGCTATGATGTGTGTAATTTGGGGACCTCTACTTCTTTGTTCCTATGGTAGAGCAGACCCAAAAGCTATTGAGGAGTGCTATGGCTCAGGCCCTGTTTGAAGAGTTTGAATGGCCTATGCTGACTGGGGTGTTTGTTGGGGTACCCAGTGTTCTATGAGAGATTGACAAACCAACCCACCAGCTCTGGTACTTGTTCCTCACTCAACCAACAGCAACCTAGAATTGTTTCAACCACCATATTTCAGAGTATGAGATCCCACTCACTCAATACTTCTTAAAAGCTCAGTTGAAAAGTAAAATATGTTTATTAGAGACACCTAAAAATTATGAAGTTAGTCCATACCTCCAGACCTACATTCTAAATGAGGGCACTACAACACAGTGATCTGTCTGACCTGAGGTATTTAGCAAATAAATTGAGCAAACACTTTCATTCTAGCAAATATGAGAAAGACTATTTTCTCTGAATATCCACCCTTCCCATTTTCCATCTACATAGAACTTTAGCTGGGCATAAACCTTCCTAAAATGAAGGCCATTATATATCAGCCTCCCATGCTTCTAGGTGTGGCTAGGTGAGATTAGGTGACAAAGTTCTGGTCAATCAGATATGAGCAGAAGTGACATGAGCAACTTCTAATGCATGCTCTTAAAAAGAATAAGTATGATTTCTCTTTTTCTCTTTCCATTTCCCTACTAGCTTGAAAGTGGACATGGTACTGAACCTTCACGAACAATGTGGATGAGGTCAAAACCCTAGAAATGGTGACAAGATAGAAAGAAGGCACCTGGGCAGAGGAGAGCAGTTTGAAATTCCAGTTGTAAGAGAAATAAATTCTGACTTTTAGGAAACTATTATTTTGGGATCTTTGATAACTTGATAGCTGCTGAATTTATATTCTAACTAATACACAACGTTTTTAAATGTCTTCATTTAGAAATTTTCATAAAAGAAAGCTACCTCTACAACAATACTACTTTTCACTTGTTTTCTTCTCTAATTATGCTTTCTTTAGTAGCAGAGTAAGTAGTGGAGTTGCTAGGAATAAAGACTTTACAATGGCCCAACTCACGTTGCTACTGTTGAGCAGCATTTTAATGTTGTATCATTTACTGTTGATAGTTTTGAATGATTACACATTATTATTCAGTTGAAGTAAGTCCTTTTAATTTATTAACATTCATTTTGGTCAAAGAACTAGGAGCTGAAGATTACATGGCAAATAAAGTAGGCATATTTCAAATCTCATAGAGCTTTTGGCCAGAGTGGAACAAAAGACAATTGTTAGAGGGTGAACAAAACCAATGACATTTTGTGCCCCACTTACCATGCTGACATCTGCTCAACCTTATTCCTTTGTTTCACTGACCAGTTACACCTTAACCTTAGGGCAAATGTAAAGGGAATGTAGGTTTCAGGGAGTGAGTAGTTTATTACAGCAGATAGTGTCAGTGGTTTGAGCACAGACATCACAAGACCCCCTTCAACCTTCCAACCCCCCTACTTCCCACCTCATAGATCACAAAACACCTGGCAAATGGTATTATTATCTATTTCTTAAGATGTTTCCTTAAAGTTATTCTTAGTAACAGGGGCTTTTGCTATATAAACATTGTCTAACCTGCAAAGAGAAAGAGAGAGCTCTCATCTGCTGAAGTCAGATTCCTATGGTAGGAATCCAGCTCTGCATCCAGCTCTCCTGTGCATAAGTCACTCCAATTAATAAATATCTCTGATTACCAAATGGATCTGCCCACTTCTTTCTTTTGTCCTAAAGTACCTTCTCAATTTGAGGGACTTTAATCCCTTCCTTCCACAACAATTAAAAAGCAATTTTAAAAATTGGGATACATGCTATGATGGAAGACTGACCAGGAGGAATATAAGATATAACTGCCCTTTTCTTATATACATGTCTTTTTCCTGCATGTAGAAATAATTAAGCCAAGAAAAGAATAATGTGTAGGTGTTAGTCAGGTGGATAAATAAAAGGAGATAATCAATGATAGATCAAATCACCAATGCAAAAGTTCTGAAATGAGATAGTATTTGAAGAACCAGAGCACAGTTTGAAGGTGGGAGTAGTGAGAGATAAGTTAGAAAGAGGGAGGAATGAAGTCCCAGAAGGTGCTATTAGCTATAGAAACAGGTTATGACTTTTCCTTAAGCCCAATGGCAAACCTCTGTAAGATGTTAAACTGCAGAGTGGGTGATATAAATTGTATTTTTGAAAATTCACTTTTGCTTGCAATATATCTGACTGGATGGAGATCAATAAGTAGCTGCGAAGTTCAAGTTAGATATAATGGTAGTGCTTGTAAAGTCTGAGATAGTAAATAATTTAAGAACTATATACAAGATAAAATCAATAGGATTTAATCATTGATTATATGGATTGTATAAAGGAAAGATAGAATTACAGATGTTTGAGAAACTGGGTGAATGTTAGTGTGATTCAATAGGATTAGAAAAACAAGAGAAGAAAGAGTAGGGGAGGATTTGAGATAGTAAATAATTTAAGAACTATATACAAGATAAAATCAATAGGATTTAATCATTGATTATATGGATTTTATAAAGGAAAGATAGAATTACAGATGTTTGAGAAACTAGGTGAATGTTAGTGTGATTCAATAGGATTAGAAAAACAAGAGAAGAAAGAGTAGGGGAGGATAGATAATACTTTCCCTGGGACATGTTGGATTAGAAGTGAACCGTGTTTATGGAGCTTCAGAAGGCAGTTCAGTGTACATGCATTTATAGTGGCACCAAAGTTTCACCACTGTTTTAATCATCATTCAGCAACCAGGTGCATGTGAGTTGCAAGCAGTCAGATAAAGTCAATGATGTTTTGTTTTTCAAACAAGTGAAACAGAAGTTTCATGGGCAAGAGCATTGAGGATACCAAAAAATAAAGGGTAATCGTTAAAAAAGAACCATATAATTTACGATATATTGAAAATGAAACTAAAACTGGTGATTGCAAGTAGATTGTGAGAAAGAAGAGACCTGCAGGTGAACATGTCAATGAGTTTATGAGTCGATGTTGTAAATTGTTGAGAGAGAGATTAAAGTATTATCTAAAACTGGGCTTACATTTTTTTTTTTTTTAATTTCAGAGATGGGACAATTCCAGCTAAATTTATATTTAAGGATTACAGCCATACGTGTAGGTGGCTGTTATAAAGTAAAAGATAGGATCATTTGATACAAAGAGATTGAAAAATGAGAGATGAGGATATTAGATAAATCTTATCCAAGATGATGGCAGGACTTGGCAGGAAGAAGAGGACTGGAGATGGAGACTTTCAGTGAGTGAGAAGCAGGCAGCTGGTCAACGAGTCAATGGATGGCAGCTTGGAGAGTAGTTACAGTGGGTGCAAAAAGGCCATTACAGTTGCAAAAAGGTGAAGAAGTAATGATTTGGATCAAACGCGGGAGTTACAAGGCCACCAACTACACATCACAAGATGGGTTCCAGAAGAATAGTCTTCAGAAAGTCACAGGAAGCATTATCCTCAGGGGAAAGTCAAGTTCCAGAGGGCACAACGGAAAGGTGGTACTAAAGAGAAATAGTGGGAGTTTAAATTTGAGGGAAAATATTATTTTCAGACAAAAGGGGGCAAGAGGAAGAATGGATAACCCAAGAAATTCCATTTTGATTGGTGAGTAAGGATAACAGAGATTTGGCATATTTATTAAACTTCAAAGTCGTAAGAGGAAAAAAATTAAGAAATTGGGGAGTTACCTATAGGATCAGTGTCACAACATCGGAGAATGCCTGTAGGAGAAAATCCAAGAAACTATGCAAAAATCCTTAAGACGGGCCTCTTTTCTCTGTGATTTTCTTGTATTTGTGTTTGTCCTGAAGCTTTGCGTACAGTGTTGCAGTCTCTTCCTCTCCCCAGTCCATTCAGGACACAGCTGCTAGAGCTGCCTCCATCGTCGTTTACATCCTGTCCCTAACCAGCTCACAAACAGTCACTGTCACCCATGGACTAGACATAATAAAGCTTTAAATGTCCTAGCTAGGCTATTCGTGATTAGGCCAAAGAGTTTCCCAGCTGCCACAAACTGGGGAAATCAAGGTCAGGGGAAAATAAAATGTAACTCGGGTACCCTTGAGTGTGATGGAAAGGATGAGCTGAATCATTTAGTTGTTTACCAGCAGTAATTACAGATATCTGTAACAGTGTATAACAATGAGGTTTTCCATCATGTCATATCAACAGTAAGGTCTTGAAAAGGAAGCAAATTATTATATGATCATTCACATCTTGTTGATAGGCAGTGGGAGGTTAATGCTCAGACTCCCCTTCAGATGGTGAGAACATCTGTAGGAAAGGCAGCTGGCAGTATTGAGACCACAGAGAAGTGCAATAAAGTTTGTTTCAACCCAAGCGAAATTAGAGATGTCAACCAAATGATTGCTATTAATCTATATATTTCCTGATTTGCATCTAACTGTACCACATGTTAGCATTTTTCCCAATTGGCATGATAATTTGATATTTGCTGAACATCAGCAGCAAACTCAACAACATGTAAAACAGAATGATGGAGAAATGCCATGGGCAGAGAATTGTGCTGTAAAGTATGCAGGAAAGTGGGGACAAATGTTGACACAAAACTTAATTGGAAATTATTCCTTTTATTATTCTGTAATGAATTTGAGGAACTGATATTAAAATAAGAAAAAGAAGTGCTTTCAGGAAGAATTTAAAAGGTAAAAAAAAAAAGGAGCTTGTGATCCTGTTAAGAGAAGGTGTATTGTTCACACAGACCACAGGGTTGGGCATGACTCACTCTGTTCATTAAGTGTGTGCACCTTAAAACATGAATACATTTAAACAATTGACTTGGATACCTATATGAAAACTCTTCCTCTTCACATGAGTTAGAAGCTGCAGAAGGCTGGAGGATAAACATATCAAAATTTCATTCAAATTAGTCTCATATTCTCTAGCAACTGTGGGGTGAACAGCACAGAAATCAGATGACTTTCACCTTCCCAAAATTGGACAAATCTCCCAGATTTGTGAATCAATGATTATTTACTCAAAATGACATTGGATACATATATAAAGTATATCTCATTGATACCATGTCGTAAGAGCATGACATGTACCCAGTAACTAGTTTTTGTAGATAATTGAAACACATGGCATGTTTAATGAAATAAGTATAAAAAAGTATTTATTGAGTGTGTGATGCATTTCTGAAACAATGCCAGGTACTTTGTAGAGTTCCCAATAATCTGACAGGTTGGATTTTATTATTCTTTCATTGAAGAAGAAAGAATAGAGCCAGAGATGAGTTAAGGTATATCAGGTTAGTAAAAGAGTGAGTTAAAATTTGAATCCATCTGTCCTAGCACCAAACTCATACAGCTTCTACTACACTACCTCCCAACTTAAAAAATAATAATAATAAATAAATAGATAGATAAATAAATATATAAGCAAAGTGCTTTTTAAAATATTTGGTCTAAGAAGCACCACTTTGTCAATATGTGAGGTAAGAGCATTGATATATATATATAATCAATTGTAGAATGTCATAACCTGTTCAATGTGCAGACTGATTTATCTCTGAATAATACATATTATATTTTTACAAAACATTACCTCTAAATAGGGTATAATTATAATTACAATATCATGGCAAATGTGAGTTTTCAGTAATTATAGGAAAAGTGAACTTCTTGCTACTCCTTAAAAGAAATACGTATGCAAAGGCAATTTTCCTGTCGTCTGTAAGGTGCTCACATTTTCACCAGTGTCATTGTATGTATAACAAATCAAGTCAGAGAATTTACTAATCCCTTCAGTAATGAGGTCTGTTGTAAGATTCACTTATCAGTCACATATTAAATTTGGGGGGAAGTATTGGAGATAATTTCATAGTCATAAAGAATTATTAAATGACAAGCAGCTCTTTTTTTTTGCCATTCCATTCTGGTAGTCTTTGGGGATTTTACATTTATGTGAGTTACACTTTAAAAAGTAAGTGGCATAGGAATATTTTTAAACTTATTAGTGATAAAGAAGGAAAACAACTATTGACAAGTGACGATAAGCACCCACCATATGGATTCTAACATTTTAATTATTTTGTTCTTTTTCTTTTTAAAGCAACTCTTAGTGGTAATAATTTTTCAACTAATTAAAGACCAGCTGCTACTTAGCAAGCTAGACACCCAATTAGGAATCTGAAACCTGCTAAACAACCTTTACTGCCAGCCAGCTAGCTGAATCACCTCCTGTCACTGGCATGGGATTGATTATTTTTTGTTTTGTTAAATGCATGTTGTTGTCACACAAACTGGATCTCCAGAATGTTTTTCTTTCAGAATAGTTGAACAATCTGACATCCTGTTCAATCTCATTTTTTGGATGAGGTTGGTATCTGTAGCAAGGTCCTTCATCTATCTTTGCAAATATAATTATGGAATGGCTGCAGAGAATTTCATTTTGCAGAAAAAGAAAACTTGAAATGCAAAAGGTAACCACCCACATCAGCTGGATATTACTTAGTGATTGACAGTGAGTTAATGGTATTATGTAAAATGTTCTTTGTATATTCAGAAAAAAATGACAGAAAATGATAATTATATTTCTACTTATGATGAAGAAGCTTGGTTTTAAATGTTCATGACTCCTTTTCCCTAAGAGCATCTTAAATAGTGAAATGGAACTGCCAGGATAAATTATAGAGAAATAAAGTTTCAAAATGTAGTTTTATTGTATCCACCATGTTTTTTTTCTCTCTGTCCAAGTTCAAAGTGGTTTATCTTCACAAAACAAGCAAAATCTCCCAAACTGCTGGAGGAAATAACATTATTTAGCATTGATGCTATTGAAAGTTTTTTAATGAAATACAATACTCAAGAAATTGCTTCTCACTATATTAAATAGTTATTACTGGTCAAAACAGACTTCAATAAGTAAATAAATCAAACTGAAATCCAATAATTGATCATGCATGACAAATTGACAAATTATTTGATTCATAAAGAAAATTCAGAGTGTTCTTCTAGAATTGTCCGACGCCTGATGAATCCATAGCTGTCAGGCATCTTAGAAATTGGCAGAGGCACAGGCTATGAGTCACAGTTTTGGTTTATTGAATAATCCTTAATGGCCTGGAAGAGCTAATGCTATTGACGGGGGTGTCAGACACTACATGAGGGGTACTACCTTCTCCCACTGCTTTCCTTGCTGTGGCAGTTTGCTGTCTGGTTTCTGTATTCAGTTTCCTGTGCTCTAAACACAGTGGGTGCTCAATAAACATTGTTGGTTGACTGCCATTATGTTTGCTGTAAATGACAGGGAGTCTGACAGGCCTGCATCCAGGGATCCTCTGGCAGCTCTAGCATATAGAGAAGACATCACACTGGGTATCATGGGACTGGAAGTGTTAAAGCCCTCAGCAGGAGATTAGCTCTGGCTCCACAAGCCTGAAGTTGGTTTGGAAAGGATATAGTGAAGCGTGGCAATCCAGAGCATATTCTGACTCTCTCTTGGGGTGCAAGGTGTAAGCAGTGTTTATGATGTTAATTATGGCTGAGCTTTCACCAGGGTGCCTCCCAGGACAGATGCTGTGGCCAAGGGGCACTTCCTTGAGGTAAAAATTTTTACACTAGAAACTGAAATTGTCTTTGTCAGGTGTGCCAATAGGAAAAACAAGAGCAACTGGAAATCAACTTTTATTCCACAGTTCTTCAGGTCTCTGTAATACTTTCACAGAATTTTCTGAAAGGCAGGTTCGATCATGTCACAATTGTGCTTAAACACTTTAATGGTCTTCCACTGCCTGTGAGATCACGTTCATGGACTTTAGCATAGCAGACTAACCCTCTATGTACTGGCTCTTGCCTACTTCTTTAAAATCTCTGGCCCAGTTCAGATTTCTGTGGGTATTACTATATTATCTATTTGGCACGTACAACTTGCTAGATACTCTTCTCTGTACCTCACGTATGTAAACTTATTTAATTCCAAAAATAACCCTATGAGGTAGGTACTATATAGTATCGTCTTTACTTTTTAAAGATGAAGAAACTAAGACAGAGAGGAGATGTAATTTTTTCAAGGTCACGCAGCTGGTGGAGGTGAGATTCTAACCCAAACCCATCCAAACCCATGCTCTTGGCTAGCATGCTTGCTCGCCTAGATCCCCATCTGGCTGCAAGCCAATCTTTACTTTTTAAAGATGAAGAAACTAAGACAGAGAGGAGATGTAATTTTTTCAAGGTCACGCAGCTGGTGGAGGTGAGATTCTAACCCAAACCCGTCCAAACCCATGCTCTTGGCTAGCATGCTTGCTCGCCTAGATCCCCATCTGGCTGCAAGCCACCCTCCATGCCTTTGCATTTGCTGTTCTGTCCATCTTAAATGCCCTTGTTCTTTTATCTATTTTTTTTTTTTTACAATTAAAAATTTTTTTAATTGACATGTAAAAGTTGTACATATTTATAGGGTACTATGTGATATTTTGCTACATGAATAAAACGTGTCATAATCAAATAAGGTCAATCAACACATTCATCGCCTCAAACATTTATCATTTCTTTGTGTTGGGAACATTAAAAGCTGCTCTTTTCTAGCTAACTGAAAGTATACGATAAATTATTGTTGATTATAGTCACCCTACAATGATACTGAATGCTCTTCTTCACTGCTGATGGGGTTCAGCCTTCAAGACTCAGCTAAAGAATTTATTTCTTTATAAAGCAGTCTCTGATACTTCAAATCAGAGTTGCCTACTCCCTTATTTTTACCAACAGTAGACGCAGGGAAAAAGTAACCACAACATTACCTCCCACCACCACCACCACAAACACAACAGCAACAATAATTACCATGTACCGATTACTTAATATGGCACTGACTATGCACCTGGCATTGTCACATATCAACTTCAATCTTCACTATACTATTGCCCAATACCATGGCACAGAGGGGTTAAGTGACCTGCCCAAGAAGAGGTAGACAGTGAGTGACAGAGCCAGGACTTAAACCCAGATCTGCCTATTCCCAATAAGTAATATGTTATTTAACAATAATCCATTGTTAGAAAGTTATTAACAGTTTCAAGATGGCTACAGCAGAGCACTAAACCAAGTGGGAGGGGGGGGTCCTTTTAAGCATGAACACCTATGTGCCTGCACTGGATGTGGATCCATGGAGCCAACCCTGGCAGGAACCAATGGTAATGCCACTCACTATTTATCCATTAAACATCTTACTGGTGCAGGATGAGGAACATAAATTGACATCCCAATATTAAACTATTCTTGCATTCTGAGAACAAATTTCACTAGTTTATGATGTATTTATATATTTTGAATGTGATGCTAAATCTTACTTGCTAATGTTTTATTTATAATTTTACATCTATGTTCTTAAGTGCTATTATTCTCCATGCAGATATATTAAAGTTATGTATGCTTCATTAAAAGAGTTAGAAAAAGAGTTGTTTTTTTCTTTTTTGCTATGGATAAGTTTGTGTAGCATTATGATTATGATTGTCTAGTCCCTGCAGTGTGGTAAGAAGTCCTCCATCAGAACACCTAAATATAGTGCTCTTTTGAATAGTGTTTCTTTAACAATGTTTTTCATTTCTTTTAAGGAAATACATTGGCTTAAGCATTCCGTCTCTTCTCTAGTAAAATTTGGTAAATTTGTTTTCGTTGGATATTTTCCTTTCCTCTTGGCTTTCCAATATAGCTGTATGGATTTTTCACATTTCTTATAAAATCTCATGATATTTCTTGAATTTCTTGTTTCAATGGTTATTTCCCTTCATTATTTTTCATCTTGTAAATTTGCACTTTCTGCTTTTCTGTTATTAGATTAGCTAATATTGTATCTATTGGGTTTTTTCTTTTTCAAAGAATCAGTCATTGAATTATTTATGAGTTTTATTTTTTCCTATTTTATCTCTCACTAATCCTAACTTATGCTTTTTACTTAAATTCTTGTATTAATTTCTAGAGTATTTTTCTCTTACTAGCTCTTAAGTTTGGATTTACTTTGTGCTTTATTATATCTCCTTGATTTTCTTCATTTTTATGTTTTAGAAATTTTACAGTTTTGATTTCTACTTTCTCTTTCTCCCTACAGTTGCATAATATTTTCCCCCCAGATAGAAGGTCCATTCTTTCTTGTTATTGTTAATTCTAGTTTTATTATACTTTGATTGAAGAATAGTGTCTGCATTATTCCTACTTTAAGGGACTTAATGAAGCATTCTTTGACACAATATATAATCAATTTTTATGAAAAAAAAACCCTGAATCCTTGAGAAGGTGCATTTTGTATTATAAGCACATAGTGTTTCATATATAAACCCAAACACACACTTCTCAATAAAAACTACCTTTTGATTATGCTATTCAGATCGTCTTATTTATTTTTTGATGGCTTGGCCTGTCTTGGACTAAGCATAGTGTGTTGAAAGTTAAAGTCTCGGGGCCGGCCCGGTGGCGCACTGCTACAGTGTGCCATTTGGGAGCGCAGCGGCGCTCCCGCCGAGGGTTCGGATCCCACATACAGACCGGTTCCCGCTCACTGGCTGAGCGAGGG
>NW_007729309.1:32550-35427 GCF_000696425.1 Galeopterus variegatus
ATCCGTTGCCGGACACGAAAAAAAGACAAAAAGGAAAAAAAAAAAAAAGAAAGTTAAAGTCTCTATTACACATGTGTTTCTGTTTGTTTTACTTATACCACCTGTAGCTTCTGCTTTATATAATTGCTGTATCTGTTGCATAAATATTCATAACTATGGTATCATTGTACATATTGTACAATTTGTAATATTTAAGGTATTTTTCACTGTAATTTTTAATACTTTTTGGACTGAATTCCCCCTCGTCTTGAGTTAGGATTAAAAATTCTGGTTTCTAGTTGGTTTCATTTCTGTGATGCACATTTGTTCCATATATATCTGTCCATAACTCTATTTTTAGTCTTATGAAATAACTATTTTTAGTGTGTCTTTTTATCTAAAATATAGAATTGGCTTTTGGTTGGTAAGACAATTTAAAATACTATTTTTTTATAGGTGAATAAAGTTCATTTGTACTCACTGACATCATTATGCTTGTTCTCAGCTACTGGGTATAATATTTTATATTTCTTTCCTTTCAGAATGTGTTCTATTTTCTCCTTTTCTGTTTCTTTTGTTATTTACAAAGATTTGGGTTTTTCTTCCAGAAATTATCTTTGTAACAATACCTTTAATAATTGCCTTGGTCCACTTTTCCCTTACTGAGGTTTCTACTATTTCACTAATCAGCTTCCAATGTACCCACTGTCTCCACTTATGGTTTATGTGACCATTGCTGAGCTTACTCTAATTTCTTCTTCATCTGCCTGTTCTCCTTTTTGTAGCATTATTACTTTTTAGTGTCTGAACAGATAACAATTATATTCTATTCTTCCAACCTTGAATCTAATAGATACACTAATAAATTAAATATATTCTACTGTCATTGTAAAATTTTTTGCCAAAATTTTTCTAGCCATTCCTTGGTTTATGACAATCAATTTTTTGTGTATTACTCAGAAAGTGTTTTTCGGTAAAGTATTCCCTGAGTTCTGGAAGGTTTAAATCTTTATCTCTATAACCATGATACTTGACAGACAGCTTAACTGGAAATAAAATCCTTGTCTCACACTTATCTTCCTCTTTCTTTCTTTCTTTTTTTTTTTTTTTTTTTTTTTGAAAATGCTGTGATAAATTTTGTCTTCATTTCTATGTTACTGTCAAAAATTGAGAGGTCAAAGTGACTTTTATTTGTAAATGATTTGTGTTTTGTCTTGTCTTGTATTTTATTGATGACTCAGGGGAATTTGTTATCGTAAAAGTTAAATACTTTTACTACACTATGTCTTCAAGATGACAATTTTGAGTTAAATTTTGCAGGTGCACCATATTTTTTAAAAATATACAATTGTAGGTCTTCTTTTATTACCATGGAGTTTTCTTGGGGAATAGTTTTAAATATTAATTCTGTTGTATTTTGTTTTCATAGAACTCAGTTATGTATATGTTGGATTTTTTTTCTATCTTCATTAAAAATCATCATTCTCTCTAATCCCTTTTAGATATTTTTTAAGTATTTTTTTATCTTCATAAATATATTTATAACTTGCTACATATCTTTTCATTGTATTTTAAGTTGAACCTATTCTACTTTGCTTAGTTTTTAATTTAGTCTTAATTGCTAAGATTATTTTGTCTTTTCCTTCAGTTTTTTCTTATGTTCAGTCAACTCTTATTTGATATTTTCCAGTTTTTTTACTATTTCCATGAGGAGTATTTGAATTTTTGATTCAAAGTATCTTCATGATTGTTGATTTTGAAGAATTTTCACGTTAAATAATTTATTCTTATTTTGTAAATTCTTCTTATGTTTTCCTTGTATAGACATTGTCTGCCATTTTCTGCTCATTTTAAAATACCCTATTTTCCTTGTAGACAAGTCCTCCCAAATAAAAAGTTACCATAGATGAGTAAAATTTCACTCCATTATACCAATAGATGGCCGACTTCCACTGAGAAGCTTAGTAATCAACTCAAACCCCTTATTTCTCTTATTACCGTACTGAGAAAATAGAGTGTTTCCTTCTTATTTTCCTTTGGAGGAAATAACCATTAATGTTTGAATATTTTCCATGTTCACCAAGCTAGTTAACATAGCCCCTACCTGTGCCAGGTCTCTTAACAATATACTAAATTGGCTCTTACATTTGGTAAATAGAAAGGAATCTGACATACATTTAAGAAAACTATTACTCTAATATGTTCTCATAATCAGATATGTAAATTTTTGTTCTGCTAATTAGTACTTTTTATTAAAAACTGTTAAAGAAAAATTATTCTGCCACCTGTTAAAATTGGAAGAAAGACTATGCAAGACTATTGGAATAAGAGAGACTGAACTTAACTCCAAATACAAGAATAATTGACTTCTCTACAGAGTTAAATAGTATAGGAATCAATTTATTAATAAGAAATTGCAATTTCTCTTCAAATTATCATGGACTTATAACAATACTATCATTATTTGTTATTTTCTTGCTTTATGTCAAAGTTTCATTTTTTCTTTGAAAATATTATTTTGTTAGAAGAGCTAAAGCACAGGGCCGGCCTGGTGGCGCACTGGATAGTGCGCCGCTTGGGAAGCGCGGCGGCGCTCCCGTCCGAGGGTTCGGATCCCACATACAGACCGGCTCCCGCTCACTGGCTGAGCCAGGCGCGGGAGCAACGCCGAGGCTTGCGATCCCGTTGCCGGTCCCCGGTCCGGTACGGGGGCAACACTGAGGGTTGCGATCCGTTGCTGGACACGGAAAAAAGACAAAAAAAAAAAAAAAAAAAAGAAGAGCTAAAGCACATAGTTACTATTGAACCCTGATAAACTAAAATCTATGTCTTTTATAGTTTTTTTTTTTAAATAAAGCTGTGGAAATATTTAATTAGTAAGTTCTATAAAAAATCTCA
>NW_007729309.1:36262-58741 GCF_000696425.1 Galeopterus variegatus
GGCCGGACACGGAAAAAAAAAAAAAAAAAAAAAAAAAAAAAAAAAAAAAAGAAGAGCTAAAGCACATAGTTACTATTGAACCCTGATAAACTAAAATCTATGTCTTTTATAGTTTTTTTTTTTAAATAAAGCTGTGGAAATATTTAATTAGTAAGTTCTATAAAAAATCTCATTTAGGGCCAGCCCGGTGGCGCGCTGCTATAGTGTGCCGCTTGGGAAGCGCGGTGGCTCTCCTGCCGAGGGTTCAGATCCCACATACAGACCGGCCGCTCACTGGCTGAGCGAGGGGCGGGAGCAACACCGAGGGTTGCGATCCCGTGGCTGGTCCCAGTCCAGTACGGGCGCTACACTGAGGGGTGCGATCCGGTGCTGGTCACGAAAAAAGACAAAAAGGAAAAAAAAAATCTCATTTATGTACATGATTAACAAAGGACCGTCTTGAATATTAAAAGATATAGTTGTGTATTTAGTGAACAGGAAGGACAATACAGAAGCAATATTATATAACTGGAGAAAAAAGCATTTTTGATATGGTACATTTTCCCATAAATTTGTATATTTCATTGACTTTTTCTAAAATATTGACAAATAGTTGTTAGCAGTGTTCTTTTGTTATGCTTAAATTTCTGTTACACCTCTTATTATGTCTACTTTTAAAATAATATTTTTATTTTTCCAGATAGGTCACAAAAGTCTACCTCTGATAATTTTTTATGAAACAAGATTTCAGCTTTGATATTCTCCCTTATCATATATTTATTTTCTATGTCATTAGGTTATAGTCATACTTTTATATCTTTTTTTTTTTAGTCTCAGACGTTTTGTTGTCATTTTTCCAGCTTCTGATGGACACATCTCATAATTTTTTTAGTCTTTTTCTCTTTTTCTAAATATATCATTAAAAAATTTTTTTCCTAACTATAAATTTTTCTAAAAATACTTAAGGTTAGAAATTTCCATTGAAGCACCACTTTTGCTGAATCCTATATGAATATTATCTACAAATATATTTTTATTTTAAAAAATAAAATATTTTTGGAGTATAGTAAATATACGAAAATGTGCATGCATCATCAGTGAGCAAAACTGTTCGCATGTTGAACACACCTTGGACAGCAGCAGATGAAGAAACAGAAACTGCCTTCCTGGGCATCTCTTGTGCCCTTTTCCAGTCACCACTCCCCACCAAAGACATTCAAATTCTCTTGAATTTTAACAGCGTATATAAGCTTGACCTATTTTTTTATCCTCTGCATGAACGATGTCATATTTTTAACTTCCTCTTTAAGAAACTTTTGTTTACTCCAAGGTACTAAAGATGTTTTACATTTTCTGCTATTGTTTTACTTTACATATTTAAATTTGAATACACTGGAATTTTGCTAGGGCTTTTTAGGGGGAGTATGAAGGAAGATGGGCTTCAAGATTTCTTCCATCTTGATATTCAAAGTGACACCAGAACATTTATTGAAAAGATAATTCTTGGGCCGGCCCGGTGGCGCACTCTGTAAAGTGCGGCACTCCCGCCGAGGGTTTGGATCCCATATAGAGACCGGTCCGCTCACTGGTTGAGCGCGGTGCAGGCGCGACACCAAGGGTTGTGATCCCGTTGCCGGTCGTGGTACGGGCGCGACACTGAGGGTTGCGATCCCATTACCGGTCACGAAAAAAGACAAAAAAAAAAAAAAGATAATTCTTTCCCAACTATTGTACAATATTACCTTTGTCACAAATCAGTTGACTAGTCTGTGTGAATCTATTTCTGGAATATCTATGTCATTGGTTTGTTATTCTTTCCATGTTACAGCACCAAACTCTTCATATAGCTTCTCTTTGTGGAGGGAAGGGGTCCTTGCATTTCCTTATTTATTCAAATAAAAATGCTGTAAGTTGAAATGTTTGACATGCAAATCTCACAAAATAATGGGACAAAATTAAACCCATTTTTCAAATACTGAACAAATTCAAGCAGGTATAATTGTTTATACTTTTGCCATGTAGCAATTTCAGTTTGTACAGAAAAACCCAACAATTAGCATTGTGGGAACCATATAACATCTTATGTACTTTGTAGATCAATTATGCCATTAACTGTGCTTTTACTATTACAACAGTTATCATAATCTGAAATATTGTATCATCCAACATTATCATTGAAGTGTTTGTTATCTGATGGAGTTGCTGCTGCTGCTGGAAAAGTGGCACAAAAATTAGTATATTTGAAAAGATATTTAGATGTGAGAAGAGTCTAGAAAGAGTGCTAAACTACTGCCAGAATATGCTATGTTAATTTAAGAGTCAGCACTCTCAAATATTACTGATCATATCAAGTTAAAAAAATACTTGTGACGATGGTAGACTAGAATGTGCCTAGGGTGCATTCCTCCCACAGAAGAATATTGAGACAAGCCTACTTCTGTGGCTGCCACAGTCACTGGACCATTGTCTGGACCCAGAACCATCCCCATCACAGAGCAGTTCCCTGCAGAACACCAGACCTGCAGGTGACCTGTTGCTGCAGCTGCAGACTTTGTAGACATAAGGGAGGTGTTTGCAACCATCACCACTATTGCCACCACCGTGAATTAACCCCACGGCCACCAAGGACACTGCAGATGTGAAAAAGTCAGATGCAGCTGCCAGCACCACTGCTGCCACTACAAGGTAGCCCCAGTGCTGCCAATATCACTGAAGATGTCGGGGAAGTAACTGCAGCCACCAATGCTATTGCTGCCACCGCAAGGTAACCCTGCTGCCACTGTGGACACCTTAGCTGTGTGGGCTGCCACTATGGCCACTAGAGCCAAGCAGGCAGCTGCCACAATTGCCACTGCTGCAGTCCCCACCGCCACCAGCACTACCAGGCAGACATCATTTTCATGTGAGAAGTGTACCACTGCTGGAGCCACCTTTGCCATGCACACAGCCTGCAAAAACCACTGCCATAACCACCACCTCCCCAAGGGAAGCCTGCTACTACAGCAGCAGCCATAGTAGCCAATACCACTCTGCAAGCAGACTACCAACCACTCAACTGTACTGACACAAGTAGGACCACCAGTAAAATCCAGGGAAAGAGAGTAATAGAAGAAGCAACTGCTCTACCAGATGACCAGACATCACCAGAGAGATACTAGAAATAAAAAAGAACATAAGAAAATATAAGTTCAACAAAGGAATATGATAACTCTCAAGAACCAATCCCCACAGAGCAGGAAACCTTTGAAATGACTGAAAAGGAAATCCAATAAAAAATCTTAAGGAAACTCAATGAGATACAAGAAGACACAGTTAAATGATGCAATGAACTGAGCAAAACTATCCAGAATATGAAGGAGGAAATTTACAAAGAGATTAATACTTTAAAAAACAATGTAGCAAAACTCATGAAATGGAAGGAGTCATTCAAAGAAATAAAAACACAGCTAAGAACACAAGAAGCAGGCTAGAGCAAGCAGAAGAAAAAATTTCTGATCTTGAAGGCAGTCTCTTTGAAATAACTCAGGCAGACCAAAAAAAAAAAAAAAAAGGATCTAAAAAAAAGAAGAAAATCTAAGACATAGTAGACACCCTTAATCACACAAACATTTGAATTATGGGTGTTCCTGGAAGGGAAGAGAAAGGAAAAGGCATTGAGGACATATTCAATAAAATAATAGTGGAAAATTTCCCGGTTATAGGGAGAGACATGAACTTGCAGATTCAAGAGGCTCAAAGATAGCCAGACAGATTCAGTCCAAAAAGATCCTCTCTGAGACACTTTATAGTCATGTTGGAAAACTCAAAGACAGAGAGAATACTAAACACAGCAAAATAAAAGTGTAAAGTCACCTACAATGGAGTCCCCACCAGACTAATAGCAGGATTCTCAATAGAAATTCTACAGGCCGGAGGAGAATGGTATAATATATTCAAAACACTAACATAAAAAAAACTTCCAGCCAAGCTATACCCAGTAAGGTTATCCTTCAGAAATGAAGAAAAAATAGTGTAATTCCCATAAAAACAAAAACTGCAAGAGTTCACCACCACACAACCTGCCCTACAAGAAAACCACAAGGGAATCCTGCATCTGGAGTCCAAAAAAATGATAATCACTACCATGAAGACACAAGAATGAACAAAACACAAAGGTAGAACAAAAATATAAATGAGAAAGAGAAAGAAACTGCATCTTACCAGCTCCAAAAACCAACAAACACTGAAGACAAACAATAAAAAGGCACAAAAGACACCAAAGATATTTAAAACATCCTTATGAAAATTGATTAAATATCAGGAGTAAGGCAATACTTTTCAGTAACAATCCCAAATGTAAATGGATTAAATGCTTCACTCAAAAAAACACAGACTGGCTGACTGGATTATAAAGCTAGACCCAAGTATATGCTATCTAAAAGAGATTCACCTCACCTGTAAAGACACACACAGACTAATTGTGAAGTGATGGGAAAATATATACCACACAAATGGAAATCAGAAATGAGCAAGAGTAGCCATTCATAGATAAAATATATTTTAAACCAAAAATTATAAAAAGAGACAAAGAAGGCCAATATGTAAGGATAAAGAAATCTATCCAGCAAGAAGACATAACAATCATAAATATATATGCACCCCACATTGCAGCACTCAGATAAATAAAGCAAACCCAATCAGATCTAAAGAAAAAGACAGACCCAAAACTGTCTCTCAGCACTGGACAGGTCATCCAGGCAACAAGTCAACAGAGGAACACAGGATTTAAACTACAATTTACACCAATTGGACCTGGCAGATATCTACAGAATATTTCATCCAACAACCACATAATATACATCCTTCTCATCAGCACATGGGAATATTCCCCAGGAAAACCACATATTACATCAAAAAGCAAGTTTCAAAAAATTTTTAAAAACTGAAAACATTTCAAGTATCTTTTCAGAACTCAATTTATTAAAACTACAAATAAATAGCACGCAAAAATCTGGGACCTAAACAAACACATGGAAATTAAACAACAGGCTCATTAATGATATATGGGTCCAAGAAAAAATTAAACAGGGAATCAAAAAATTTCTTGAAACTAATGAAAATAAAGACACATCATACCAAAACCTCTGGGATACTACAAAAGCAGTAAGAAGAGGGAAGTTTATTGCAATAAATACTCACATAAAAATAATAAAAAGATTTCAAATAAACAACTTAATGCTATACCTCAAAGAATGAGAAAAACAAGAACAATTCAATCCCAAAATCAGTAGATGGAAAGACATAATAAATATCAGAGCAGATCTAAATGAAATAGAGATGCAAAAAACAATAGAAAAGATCAATGAAACAAAAGGTTGTTTTTTTGAGAAGATAAACAGAATAGACAAACCTTTAACTAGGCTAACTAAAAAAAGAGCAGAGAGAAGACCCGAATAACAAAAATTAGAAATGAAATAAGAGACATTAAACTGAAACCACAGAAATACAAACAATCATTAGAGACTATTATAAACAACTATAAGCCAACAAATTAGAAAATGGGGAGGAAGTGGATAAATCTCTGGACAAATACAAACTACCAAGACAGAATCAAGAAAAAACAGAAAACCTGAACAAACCAATAACCAGCAATGAGAATGACACAGTAATCAGCAGTCTCACAACAAAGAAAAGCCCAGGACCAGATGGCTTTACTGCTGAATTCCACCCAACCTTTGAAGAGGAATTAATGCCAACTGTCTTCAAACTATTACAAAAAATTGGAACAGATGTCATTCTCCCAAACTCATTCTATGAGTCTAGTATCACCCTGATACCAAAACCACACAAAGATACAACAACAAAAAAAGAAAACTACAGGACAGTATCTTTAATGAACATAGATACATAAAGCCTCAATAAAATATTAGCATCAAAAATTATCCTCAAATATTATCCTCAAACAAATAGAGCAACACATCAAAAAAATTATACACCACAAACAAGTAGGATTCATCCCAGGGATGCAAGGATGGTTCAACATATGCAAGTGAATAAATGTGATACACCACATCAACAAAATCAAGGACAAAAACCATGTGATTATCTCAATAGATACAGAAAAAGCATTTTACAAAATTCAACATCCCTTCAAGATAAAGACTCTCAGCAAACTAGGTATAAAAGGAAAGTATCTCAACACAATAAAAGCCATAGATGACAAACCCATCACCAGTAAGAATGGGAACAATACAAGGATTCCCATTCTCACCACTACTACTTAACATAGTGTTGGAAGTACTAGCCAGAGAAATCAGACAAGAGAAAGAAATAAAGGGCATGCAGATGGGAAAAGACCAAGTCAAATTGTCCTTTTTTTCACATTACATAATCCTATGTAAAGAAAAGCCTAAAAACTCTCTCCAAATTTCTTAGAGTGGATGAACAATTCAGTAAAGTTGCAGGATACAAAATCAACATGCAAAAATCAGTAGTGTTTTTATACTCCAACAATAAACTAACAGAAAAAGAAATCAAGAAAGGTAGTGCATTTACAATAGTTACCAAAAAATAAAGTACCTAGGAATCAATTTAACCAAGAAGGTAAAGTTCTCTACAATGAGAAGTACAAATCACTGCTGAAAGAAATTAAAGGAGACACAAAAAGATGGAAAGACATTCCATGCTCTTGGATTGAAAGAATTAATATTGTGAAATGTTCATACTACGCAAAGCAAGCTACAGTTTTATTGAAATCCCCATCAAAATACCAATGGCATTCTTCACAGAAATAGAAAAGCAAGCCTAACATTCACATGGAATAATGGGAGACCCTGAATAGTCAAAAGAATCCTGAGCAAAAAAAATAAAGCTGGAAGCATAACATTATCTGACTTCAAATTATACTACAAAGCTGTAGTAACCAAAACAGCATGGTTCTGGCATAAAAACAGACACTCAGATCAATGGAACAGAATAGAGAACCCAGAAATAAACCCATATACTGTACCCACTGACCTTTGACAAAGGCACCAAGAACATAAATTGGGCAAAGACTACCTCTTCAATAAATGCTGCTGGGAAAATGGGACGTCCATTTGTAGAAGTATGAAACTAGACCTGTACCTCTCACCATATGTAAAAATCAACTCAAAATGGATTAAATACATCAGCATAAGACCTGAAACTATAAAACTCTTAAAAGAAAAATAGGTGAAACACTTCAGGAAGTAGGACTGGGCAATGACTTTGTGAATATGACCCCAAAAGCACAGGCAACAAAGGAAAAATAAACAAGTGGGATTGTATTAAACTAAAAAGCTTCTACACAGCAAAAAAACCCAACAAACAAACAAACAAAAAAACAATTAACAGAATGAAAAGACAACCTACAGAGCTACAGAGTAAGAATAAATATTCACAAATTGCACCACGAAATATTCACAAATATGCATCAGACAAAGGATTAATATTCCAAATATACAAGGAACTCAAACAACTTAATAGTAGAAAAACAAATAACCTGATTAAAAAATGGGCAAAGGAGCTAAATAGGTGTTTTTCCAAGGAAGATATATGAATGGCCCGCAGAAACATGAATGAATGCTCATCATCACTAATCATCAGGGAAATATAAATCAAAACCACATTGAGATATCATCTCGCCCTGTTAGAATGGCTATTATCAAAGCAACAGAAAATAACAAATGATGGTGAGGATGTAGAGAAAGGGGAATCCTCCTACACTGTTGGTGGGACTGTAAATTAGTACAGCCATTATGGAAAACAGTATGGATATTACTCAAACAACTACAGATAGAACTGCCATATGATCCAGCAATTCCACTGCTGGGTATATACCCAAAGGAATAGAAGTAACCATGTTGAAGGGATAGCTGCCCTCCCATATGTATCACAGCTCTATCTGCAGTAGCCAAGATATGGAACCAACATAAATGTCCATTGTTGGATGACTGGATAAGGAAAATATGGTATATTTACACAATGGAATACTACTCTGCCATAAAAAAAAGAATGAAATTCTGCCATTCACAGCAACATGGATGAACTGAGAGAAAATTATGTTAAGTGAAATAAACCAGGTACAGAAAGAGAAATACCATATGTCCTCATTCATAAGTGAGAGCTCAAATAATAAATAAACAAACAAACAAACAAACAAATAAATAGATAAAAGATACAACAATCACAATAATACATTGAACTTTCAAAAAGAGAGAACAGAACTGAAGTTATCAGAAGTAGGAAAGGGGGTTAGGGATAAAGGAAGAATTGGTAAAAGGCTACAAAAATGATTATGTTGTACAATGTTGAATACACTAATTATCCTGATTTGAGCATCAAAAAATATTAATTAAAAAAATACTTGTGACACTTCCACTTTTTGATATGTTTAGGAAGAAGTTAATATTATAGTATCTATCCACCTTTTAAAGGTTAAATACAACCACAAGTCCAACTGCAGCTGATGTGGCTTTGAGTTTCAGGACATACTGACTGGGAAACATTAAGAAACATTACACCATGCAGTGAGAAACACAGATACTCTGTGTCACTCCTTCCTGGACACAGGGAATACCACTCACACACATAAACACAACAGACATAAAAAGATTACACAGACTTTGTCTGTGATTTGTGATTTGTTCAATGTGGTACTTGCTATAAGGCCTGTTACACAGGAGGAGTTTAATACATATTAAGTAACCAGACTTATACACACAACCTGGAGTTTTGCAGACTTCATCACAGGCTCACCTACACTTAATGTTCACAGAGTGAATTGTTCTCATCCCCACCCCGTGTGGCACAGAGCTGTCTCCTAGCCCCCAATATAATACCCAAAGGAGAGAAGATGATACCCAGTACCTGCTACACTAGGAAAGTAAAAAAAAAAAAAAAAGTCAACAACTAACAAAATGACATTTTTCAATGGTTCATTACTTACAGAACAATTAAAATACATAAAACTTAAGAGCTACTTACATAGTAAAAACATCAGGGGACTTAATGTAGTATTTTAATAGGTCTTTCTATCTTTCAGAGTAAGTCCTTATCTGTACTTTTCTTTAAAATTGCACTGGCTATTATTTTGCCTTTTGTGTTTCCATAGAAATTGTAGAACTGACTTGTCAATACACTCTTTCTATGTCTCTCTCACGCACACAAACACAAACATTTGCCCTACAGAAACTGAGGGTTAGATTGATATACAGATGGTTCTATAAATTATTTTGAAGAAATTGACATCATTACTAGTTTGAAACTTCCAATCCACGAACTTGGCATATTCCTCTGTATATTTAAATTTCCATTAACTTGTCTCAATAACAATTATTGTTCTCAGTGTAGAGGTCTTGCAAGATTTTCTGTAGATTTTTTCCTAGATATTTGTTGATTTTTGATGTTACCATGGTAGCTTACTTGGATTTATTACATTATTCAAAACAAACAAATAAAAAAATCCTTAGTCGATAATAAGATAATTGATAAATAATAATGATTAATATAGTTCTATGAAATAAGGCTAAAAATTGTCACCTTTTGAATAAAACCAATTTTCCTCTACACAACACTTAATATTTCAATAATTTAGAATTCAGTCCTTCAATTATCTTTAAATGTAGAAAATTACTAACTATGGAATTGTAGAAAATGAAATTTTAAAGTGGTTAGAAAAAGTATCTATTCCATGCATCTCTTCTGCAAGACCATATCAAGTTGCTGCTGTATAGCTTTAGCCAGAATAGCTGCAAACTTGAAAACTAATTTTGTCTTGGGACAGATCCTTCCACCATTGGGAAGCTCTACCTATTAAAGATTTACTCCTTATAATGATCAAAAAATCTCTTTTCATATAACTATTACCCTTTGGTTCCTTTCCAATCTAAGATCCATACAGAACTAATCTATATCTTCTTATGATAACACATTCAGATTATAAAGGCAGTTTTTGTGTCTTTATTCTTCTCCCCTTCCTTTGTCTGAGCTGAGTGTCTTCCACCATTCTTCATAAAACATGATTTCTAGCCTTTTTACCCCATGGATCACTGTTCTCTGAATCCACTTCAAGACTTCCATACTCTCTTCACACGCTTCAGCGTGATGCCTGTTATTTCAGGTGTGAGAAACAAAAGTAGAAATATCTTCTCATTTTACACTAGGTTCTACTTCCATCAATACACTGAGATCATGGTATATCAGAGAGGCTGCCGGGCAGGCAGTCAGCAGCCTTCCAAATTGCTATTTACCTGATTGATTTCACCACTGTCATTGCTTAGCTTTGCCCACCTTGTGACTCAACTTTAGCAGCAGTAAGGACCTATACTTCAGGGATGTAATCACACTAACTAAGCTTGAAAGAGAAGATTAGCCATGCACGTACTCCTTCTAGTCTCTCCCTGAAGGAAAACTGCCTCCTACAAAATAAAGTTATAATCATAAAATAGATTGGTAAGCATTGAATCAGGGAGAGAGTAATTAGTTCAGCATTTCAGTATTTAACTACATCAGGGCTCTGACAGACAGAGTCATCCCCCATCAGAATAGAGACATATCTGTCACCAAAACCAAGCAGGTTAAATATTTGTGTCAATATACTCTCTCCCCAGAATAGGACTCGAGGGAGGGGTTGCTGTTACTGATTGCTAATGCTTTTCTATATTCTATTCTGTTCTAAGCAATCTCTGATTCTAACAAATAGCTCTTTTTTGATTCACTAAAATGTTCTTTCATCTTGCTCTGAATAGGAAACCAACTTGTTTCTTTAAGGTGACTGTGAATATCTCGTTACCAAATAACTATTTGGTAATACTTATTTTAAGACTAAATAACTAGTCAATGGCAAAAACTATGACAATGTGATCACATTCATATACTAGGTCCTTTCTGTGCCTTTTCTGCCTTCTCCTTATGTTACCAGTTAGCAGGAGACATAGTGGATTCTGGACAGTTTGACCACAGAGTCAAGTGAATAACTTAGCACTTTGGATATCCTGACATACCTTGGAGGGCCACTAATATCTCAGATTGGACCATCTCTACCTATACAACTTTATAGTGAAGGCAAGAGATCTCATCTGTCCAATCTCTCCTTTGCTTTCTAGTTTTTCTAGGCATATCCAATTATATTTAAAAGCACTTGTTTCAAAAAACTATGAAGGATCAGGGAATAATGAATGTCAGAGAAGTAGTTTAAAAGACTTCTTCCATAAATATCCAAAGATAAATTCTCTTGAATATTTTTTCCTCAGTAAGGTAACATCTATATTTCTAAAGTTCTTTCAGAATCTTAAAAAACCCTGAAAATATGTCTTGACCTTACATGATAGCTAAAATGTAACTTCAGTGACTCAGGCAACAGTTATTTATATTTTAATGTCTCTACAGAGTTTCTCAACAGAGCTACATAAGTAGATGCAGAAGGGGTAATATTTTTTATTCAGCCACTTTGAAGATATGAATACAAATTGGAGAGGAAGGTGAAGATGAGAAGCCATGCCATAAGGAAAATGTGTATCATTATAAAAGCTAATTGTAATGATAATTGCTTTCTGCTTTGGAAGCACATGGTGATGTTGGCTCTTACAATGGAATTTGTTCAAAGAAATAAAATGGATTGGGCTATTCAACAGTGACTGAATTGTTCATTATGTTAAGAATGGAAAGCAATCTTGTAAAATGTCATCTTTTGCATTTATTTTAATTTTCTGAGAACATTTATGCCAACTAAATGTAAAATTTCCCCAATATCACTCCTACCTCATTAAAGGGGAAAAATAACATGGCTAAATGCCTTTGACAAAGAGTCATATTATTTAAATAATTATCACTGTTTTTCAACAGAGATCTAGACAAGGAAAAATCAGGTGAAGGAGTAAAAGGGAGATTCAAGATACTTTTCAAGGACAGGGAGATAAGGAGGAAGAAACAATTCTGTGAGGAATTCACCCTCTGCTGAAAACAGCAGCACCTGCAGAGCTCTGCCTCCCTCTGGAAGCCTCCTGCACCTGCCTTCCCTTAGTCACACACAGAAAAGCGATCGAAAATAATGGCAAAACATAAATCACTTCCTTTTCTGGAGTTATCAGCCCCACACAGTTTGTACAAACCTATACATCTCTTCCAGACTCTGCATGGCTGTTGCTAGTAATCTGGTTAAAAAATCTGCTTCCTATAGTTTTCTCAGGCCTTGCTTGAATGCTGGGTTGGTGGCTGTGTAATTAGCATTGTCCTGCTTAAGGCTTCCTTTTCATCTTGGGCCACTGATGGTTAACCTCTTTGGGCCTGTGCACCCCTGGCCTGTATAGCCGTCATCTACTTCTGCTTGTGCGCCCTAGTTGGCTTGAACTTTTGGAAGTCATCCCTGGCCTAAATGCTGAGCCTGAAAATCCTGCTCATATTTCCAAGCTGGCCTCATACCCGCACTGTAATTTTATTTCACTCCAATGCCTAATGACAACTCTCTGTTCCCATTTTCTTAAAAGAGTCTCTGTGGGGCCTTCGGCTTGAAATTATTCTGAGTCTTCCTAAATACCACTGACTTAGCAAGTGACTGTGATGAAGATCAGCAGAACTGGAAGAGGTGCCTTAAAGAAGGGTAGAATGGTGGTTGCCAGGGGCTGGGGGTGGGAGGTGGGGGAAATGGAGAAGGGGGAGATACCAACCAAAGAATGCCAAGTGGCAGATAAGAATGGAACAAATTTAAACCCTAAAACATATTAAAGAGAGGTTTATGTAGGGGATAAACTAGGCTGCCAGGGACAAAGGTCAAGGAAGAAAAGAAAACAATGAATTATGAAGAAGGGAATAGACTTTTTCAGTTCAGGGAAAGTTTTTCAAGGAGTTGGCCAACTCCTTAGAAGAAGTTGTATAATCATCACTAGAGGGAATTACTATGAGAAAGCAGATAAGGAAAAATGAAGAAGTGTGCCTGTGTGATTACCTCTGAACAAAGAAAGAACAGTTTCATTTAAAGTTGGTAAATTTTAGCATTTGCAAGTTAAATCATATCATCTTCATAAAATAGATTTTCATTCTATCTAGTTTTTTATTCTTTCTAATGACATCTAAGGAGGTGACCAACAGACGGGGAGGAGGGAAAGGGGTGAGCAGAAGAAAATAGTTGTAGTGTACACACTTGTCCATGTAGACACAAAACACATATGCTGACCGTCCCTATGAAAAAATACTAAACAAGATCTCGGGATATTCCAAAATCAGGATCCAGTAGTAGACAGTTTATATTTTTGCAACATGAGGCATATGAAAATAAAACATTTACAAGCTTCTTTTTCATGCACATTAATTAAGTAAAATTAGAGGCACTAAGAGTGGGTCATTAAGTGCTTATTAGAGAATAATATTATGAGTTCTGGCAGCATTAGTAATAGGGAACTACATTTACTTCCAAAGGGAGAAAAGATCATTAAAATTTTAATTTGTTTCTCAACAGTTCAATTATAACATGCTTAATATGCTGGACTTTCAACCTTAAGGGACTTAACACAATTATGGGACTGTTCCAATGTACCTTCCTCTCTTGCATTTATTCGCTCAAAAGATTAAGTGTGTGTAACTGTTTTAAGATCATTCTTGGCTCTCAAATACTTTATAATATCTTCCACTTCCTGCACTCTTTCTATTCCTTAGCTGCTTGGCAAGATTACTTCAAATGAAATTAGAACTGTTTATCTCTCAAAAACAAAAAACAACAAAAAAAAAACCCTTCAAGTATGCCTTTTAAATACAGTTTGGTAGATACTTAGTATCTCCTTTGTGGATCTCATGCTAATGACTCCCTCTGGTCTAGAGTCCACTGACCACTCACTTATTCATTCAATCAGTAAATACACGGTCTTCCATGCATCCTTCTCTCTAAAGTGTTTTTATGGACTACCATGTGTTGATACCTTCCTTTCCTAATTTTGCAGCCTAATCATATCCATGATTAAGTAGCCCCATTATGCTAACAACAATACCCCTGATAGCCCTTCAAAGTTTGGGTCTCTAAATTCCAATAAAATAATCATTAATTTGATCAACTGATTACTATTAATATGAAAAAAGAAAACTCAGAAAATTGCATTTTCCCCCGTATTTAACTTACATGTTTTAACCAAATTCTTCTGCTAAAAATTGCCCTGCATGTCTCAATAAATAAAATACGAATTTTAGTCTAGACATCAGGAACAACATTCCTGGAAGGCTAATTAGGCAACTAAGGACTTTGGGATTGCAAGAAACAGAAACCATCTTATAAATTTATAATAAGGATACACAGAAATTTTCCAGGAGCTAAAGGCATGCAATTTGAAGATGAAGAAAACTGAGTTACATTTGCAGTAATTAGTAAATATATGATACTTAAGGCAATTCATACTGGATGAAATAACTCAGGAAATGAGCACCAGCATAGGAGAAGTTAGAAGATTAAACAAATCAACATTTTGGAGTTTATACTTACATTTATTTAGCATGTGGTATCCCATTTACCAAGGAAGAAAAAATTTGGAAAGGGAGTAATCATAAGTCACTCTGTCAAAGGCCCTGATTAAATGAGTTATCTGAGGTATGAGAACTAAGCAATTTATTTGGCAAAATAGAGGTTATTCATGATCTTAACCAGAAGTGTTACGGGATGCAGATCCAGGCTCTTGGCCTATCTGTGAAAAGAAAAATCTTTTCACAGGAGCAGTGAAAGAGAAGGAAGGGAGAGACAGAGAGGTCTGAAAGTACAGAGGCACCTCCTCCAGAGAGAGGCGCATGCGCCCCCAACCTTCTCCTGTGTCCCACAGGTGCAAACTCCCAAAGGTCCCATGCTCTGCCCTCCTGTTCTGAACAGGAAACAGCTGATGCAGTCTGAATATTTATGAGCAGCCTCCCTGGGGCCTGTCTCTATTCTATTCCTGCCTCAGAAGTGGTTGTTTGTTTTCTGATAAGAAAATGGGAATAAACAGAACACTGTAAAGAGGATCTTTAGAAGAGTTTTGCTATTGAGATATTGGAAGGTAGCAGGAGTAGTATATGGTATACAGAGAGGGGGCTTTCCATTTTCTTTCTTTCTTTTCTTTTCTGTAGTTAACATGGAAGCTATTACAGCATATTTGTAGGTTGGGGACAATTGGCTATCCACATACAGAAAAATAAAAACTGGACCATATACAAGAATCAACTCAAAATGGATCTAAGACTTAAATGTGAGACTTGAAACTGTAATACTACTAGAAGAAAACAGGAGAAATTTTCTGTGACATTGGTTTGCATAATAATTTCTTAGGTACAACCCTCAAAATACAAGCAGCAAAAGCAAAAAATAGGCAAAAGGAATGACATCAAACTAAAAACTTCTGTACAGCAAAGGAAAAAATTAACAGTGTGAAGTGGCAACCTAAAGATATGGAGAAAGTATTTACAAATCATACATCTGATAAGGGGTGAATACCCAAAATATACAAGGAACTCAAAAAACTCAACAAGAAAACAACCTTATTTAAAAATGGGCAAAAGACCTGAATAGACATTTCTTTAAAAAAAAAAAGACATATAAATTGCAAATATATATATGAAAAATGTTCAACATCACTAATTATACAACCTTATTTAAAAATGGGCAAAAGACCTGAATAGACATTTCTTTAAAAAAAAAAGACATATAAATTGCAAATATATATATGAAAAATGTTCAACATCACTAATTATCAGGGGAATGCAAATTGAAACTACAATGAGATACCATCTCACACCTGTAGAATGGCTATTATCAAAAGATGGAAGGTAACAAGTATTGGCTGGGATGTAGAGAAAAGGGAACCTTAATACACTGTTGGTGGGAATGTAAATTAGTACAGTCATTGTGGAAAACAGTATAAGCATTCCTTAAAAAACTAAAAATAGAACTACCATATGCTTCAGCAATCCCACTTGTGGGTATATACCCAAAGGAATGGAAACCAGTCTGTTGAAGGGATTTCTGCCCTCCCATGTTCTTTGCAGCATTACTCACAATAGCCAAGATATGAAATCAAGCTAAGTGACCATCAGTGGATGAACAGATAAAGAAAATGTGGTATGTATACACAATGGAATAAAACTCAGCCTTAAAAAAGAAAGAAAACCTGTCATTTATGAATGACAATATGGATAAATCTACAAGACATTATGCTAAGTAAGACAGGCACAAAAAGACAAATACTGCATGATTTCACTTATATGCAGAATTTTAAAAAGTCAAACTCACGTAAGTAGAGAGTAGAATGGTGGTTACCAGGGACTGGGGGCTGGGAGGTGGGGGTAAGAGAGAAAGAGGAGATGTTGAACAAAAGGTACAGAGTTTGTTAAACAGAGGAATAAATTCTAGTCATCTATTGCACAGCATGGTGACTACAGTTTATAATAATGTATTGCATATTTCAAAATTGCTAAAAGAGTAGATTTTAAATGTTCTCACCACATAGAAAAGTATGTGAGGTGATGGATATGTTAATTAGCCTGATTTAGTCATTCTACAATGTATATAAGCATCATAACATCACATTATACCCCATAAATATATGCAATTATTGTCAACTAAAAAACAAATACCAAAATTAAAAATAAAACAAGAAAAATTTAAATCTTTATACATTTATAAAGCAATTGTCAGAGCATTTTACCAATGAGGAAATTGAGGCAGAAGCATTGAGAAACTTGCACCAGGTTCTCCTGCTATTAACTGGGAGATCTGGAATAAAATCTCAGGATGTCTCATTCCAAAGATTCTCCTCTTAAATTCTACTTCATTCTTTCTCTTCCTGAGGAGGGCAGGGAATAATTTATCAATTCATTGTAAGCTGGGTGTGTGTTTTAAAATATGTTCATTCTAACAGCCTACAGGTAAGAGAGTACCTGACCATTATTTCCTGTCATAGGGTTCTTTTATTAATCCTATTCAGTAGAAAATTCCTATGTGGATGTTAAAAAGCATTCTCATTAGACCACAGAAAGAATCTCTTTTGAAGTTTTGTGGGAAAATATAGGCCATCCTCCCCAAAGGTGTTGTGTAGAAGTAAGCAAAAACAGCACACGTGCCAACCAGGGGCTTGGTCTGAACACACTTTGCTCACATATTTCTACCTAAATGAAGTCATTATGTTTTTTATTCATAAGAAAAAAAATCACCAACCACAATGCTGCAGAACAAGGAAACCAAGAAATTCAAGTTTATCTTCTTCTTCCTGTCCAGACCAAAGTAGAGGTAGTTCATCAAGTTCAGCAAAAGCCCAAAAACAGTGACAGCGAGGCACATAGTCAAACACCTCATTAGGTGAGGAAGATGACTTCATTAGGTAGTGTATTAATCTGTTTTGTGTTGCTATTACAGCATACCTGGGACTGGGTAATTTATAAAGAACAGAGGGTTACTTGGCTTACAATTCTGGGATAGCTGTATCTGAGCAGGCCTCAGGCTGTTTCTACTCATGGCAGAAAGCAGCAGGCAGCTGCTGGGTACAAGCAGATCACATGGTGAGGGGAAGCAAGAGAGAGAGAGAGGGGAGGTGCCAGGGTCTATTAAACAACCAGCTCTCGTGGGAACTAATAAAGCGAGAACTTACTATCCCCACCTCCCAGAGAGAGCATTAATCCATTCACGAGGGATCTGCCCCCATGACTCAAATGGCTTCCAGCTCTGCCACATTGGGGATCAGATTTCCACATGAGTTTTGGGGCGACAACATGTCAAAACTCTGTCAGGTAGAAACATGTGAGCAAAGTATGTTCAGACCTTATTAACATATAAATAAATCTACTATACACTAACAATTTTCCATCTTACCTGAACAATCAAAAAGCAGACCTTTCAGGTGCCCGCTGCTCTGGAGATTCTATCCAAGCAGGCAGCATCTGCAGAGTCCCATGTGACTTCAAAGGTATGTGCTGGGAATCTCAGGTGTTACAGGTGATGTGGATCTACAGGACATGACTTACATCATGCTAGGGCTTCATCTCTGGCAGGTCAGGTTTCCCTCCACGAAGGTGTCTGCCAACAGATCAGCAGGTGGAGACCAGATCTTCAGCTGTTCCCCCTCGAGGCTACAAACAAGCAACTTCCAGCCAGAAGTGACTTCCCAGTTCCTGGGCAACCAATGCAGGATTTTAGCAGGGGACAAGAGATCCCCCATACAAGAGAATCTAGAAGTTCTGAGAAGTCATAATTCATCTCAACATAGCTGACACTTGGTAGGTGTGAACTCATTCTAGTGGCTATATTAAAGCTACCTAGTTCTCCCATCTTCATAATTTTGGCCATAATCTGAATTATAGGCCACTCAGTTAGTCATCTAGTCTTTTCAATACAATCCTGTTATGTACCAGTTTTCGGTTCAGGCTTTTTCTTACTGCTCGCTTCTTTATTGAACTCTCCATAGTTCTGTCAGAAACCCCAGTTCTATGATTATTAACTCATTTTTTCTTCAATATTCATTTTTTTCCCACTTGGCATAACTGAAATCCATCTTTTCCTTGAGGTTACCATTTCTTGTCCATGCCCTCAAGTGGACATTACTCATTCTTTTGTGAACCATATATCTTAAAATCCAGATAATAATAACAATTACTATTTAATGAACACATGATGCAATGACCATTAGGTATATTTTCTTATGTAATCTCATTAATATTATTATTAGCATTTTCAGATGAGAAAATGGAAGCACAGAAACTAAGTAAATTTCCAAAAGACATACAATTAGGAAGATATAGAGACAAAATCTCAAACAGCCTGGGTGCAATCCTGGAAGGCAGTCAGAATCTTCTTGACAACATGTCCCTTCCTTTTACACTGTGTGTGTGAGAGAGAAACAGACAGACAAAGAGAGAGAGAGACAGATGAGGGTATTTATAAAGGTATTTGGGTCACATAATAATGGAAGCTGAGAAGTCCCACGATAAGCCATATGCAGCTGGAGAGACCCAGGGATGTCAGTGGAGTGGCTCAGTCCAAGTTGGAAAACCTCAGAAACAGGAAGCTGATGGTGTAATTCTCAGTCTGAGGCCAAAGGCCTAAGATCCCAGGGGGCCACTGGTCCCTGAGTCCAAGGGCCAGAAAGCCTAAAGTTCTGATGTCCAAAGGCATGAGAAGAAGAGGGTTCCCAGCTCCAGGAGACACAGAATGAATTGACATTTCCTCTGCCATTTTGTTCTACCTGGGTCCCCAGTCTGTTAGGTGGTGCCACCCACATTGAGGGTGGACCTTTCCCACTCAGTCCACTGATTCACATGCCAGTTTCCTCTGGAAACACCCTCACAGACATACCCATAAATAATGCTTTACCAGCTATCCGGATATATCTTAATCCAGTCAAGATGACACCTAAAATTAGCCATCACAAAATGCATTAGGGATAATGGTACACATACCCATCAAAAGTTTAAAAGCAATTGACCACTTGACCATATATGCGTAGATTTCTTTCTGGGCTCTTCGTTTTGTTTCATTGGTTTTATATGTCTGTCTTTATACCGATATCATACTGTTTGGTTACTGTAGCTTCATACCATATTTTGAAATCAGGAAGTGTGGTGCCTTCAGCTTTACTATTCTTTCTCTAGATTAATTTGGCTATTCATGATTTTTTGTGTTTCCACAGGAATTGTAGAACTGTTTTTTATATTGCTGCAAAAAAAACTTCAGAATTTTGATGAGGATGTTGTGTTTTTAATAGTGATTAACTAATATTAAGCTTAACTAACAGTTACGTTGACATTTTTTTCTTATCTCTGTGAGAAAATCACTCCTATATAATTAAGATGTCTACATGAATATATATATATATTACATTTTATCACTCTTTAATAGGTCCTTCGGAGAAAAACCCTTCTGCAAAACTCTGAAGCAGTTGGCAAAACTGCTCTCCTTGTTCTAGAAAAGGGCCTCCTGGTCTGAGTCCCAGTTCTCACTGAAAATGATCACCATAGGTGTCTGATAAAAGGCTCTCTTTTCCTCCTGTGACTATGTGGTTTTTCTGAGGAGTAGTCGGTTATTAGAGACTTCCTGCAATTGTTTTAAGTATGTCCTCATTTTGTGATTCATGCATTCAACTATTTTAAAATATGTTGCTTGCAGATTAAATCTTAAAATTTCAAAGCTTTGGCTTTGCCCCATAGATTGCTATTCAGCTCTAATTAAAATGAGATATGATGTGTGAAACTAATGCATAAACTAGTATACATTAGGAGCTCAAGAAATGTCAATTAAAGAGAGCTGAATAGAAAAGAAAAGCACTTCTCTCTAGAAAAGATTACAAGAAGCCAATGAACATGGAATATAGTGCTTGATATTTCATTTCGGTGCAGACAGATATATGAATAAATATCTTGCCTTATTATATACAGTTCATCTTTGAAACTTTTCATAGTTACATAGCTTAGAAATAATTATGCATTATTAAAACAATCTTAATGGAGAGAAAACAGTAGAACTTTTGAATCCTATTTGAAACTGTAATTCATTGTGTGTTAATTAGTTATTTATTCATTTGTTTATTTAACAGAGATTTATTTGGTGTGTACATCATGGAAGCTTCTTTTGAAAGAGGTTTTTTTTTTTTTTTTTTTTTGTCCTTTTTGAGACCGACCGCACCGCGCTCAGCTAGTGAGTGCTGTGAGCGCACCGGTTGTCCCTATATAGGATCCGAACCCGCGGCGGGAGCGCTGCTGCGCTCCCAGCACCTCACTCTCCTGAGTGCACCACGGGCTCGGCCCAAGAAATGAATTTTTTTAATGAAATAAATTTTTCACTTAAGTTGCTTTCAGTGAATTTAAATATAAATTTAAATATCCTTATATGGCTAATGGCTACCACATGCTCAAGAATACAGAATGAAACATGAAGATTATGAGAATAATGACAGATACAAAAGAACGAAATGAAATTTCTAGAGATGAAAAAAAGTACAACCTTGAAACACAAAAGGGATTAACAGCAAATTAGATACTTCAAAACATTAAATTGAAAGAACCAAAAGACATGGCAATAGACTCTATTCAAAATGAAGCACACAGAAAAAAAAAAAAGAATGAAAATAATTAACAGAGCACCACTGACCTGTGCGACATTAGCAAGCAGACTATCCAAATCATCGAAGACCCAGAAGAAGGGGAGAGGGAGAAAAAATATTTGAAGAAATTATGGCCAAAAGTTTTCCAAACTTAATGAAAATTATAAATCCACAGGTTTAATAAGTTCAAAGAACCCTAAGGAGAATGAACATAAATAAAACCACATTAAAACATGCAAAATAAAACTGCTGAAAATCAGTGACAAAGAGAAAATTCTTAGAAGTAGCCAGCAAAAATAAAGACTTTATACACAGAAAAACAAACAAACAAACAAAAAAAAACCCCAAACATAAGAATGACAGTGGACTTCTTGTCAGAAATAAAGAAAGCTACATTTCAACAGAGTAGCATGTTTAAAATGCTAAAGAAAAAAACCCTGGTAACCTAGAATTAAATATCCAGCAAAAAAATATCTTTCAAAAAAATTAATACAAAATAGACTTTTTCAGACAAGCAGAATCTAAGAGAACTCATTGCCACCAGATTTGCACTACAGGAAATGTTAAAGGAAATGAAATGAAAAAATGATATCAGATGGAAATTTGCATCTTCACAAAGAAATGAAGAGGAACAAAAGGCTAAACATATGTTTAAATATAAAACCATTTCTCCTAATTTTCAAGCTTTTTAAAAGATATTTGAGGGGCCGGCCCGGTGGCGCACTCGGTAGAGTGCGGCGCTTGGGAGCGCGGCGGCGCTCCCACCGAGGGTTCGGATCCCATATAGAGACCGGTCTGCTCACTGGTTGAGCGTGGTGTGGGCGCGACACCGAGGGTTGCGATCCCGTTACTGGTCACGAAAAAAGACAAAAAGGAAAAAAAAAGATATTTGACAACATAAAGCAATAACAATAATAACACCAAAATATTTCTAGGAATTAAAGGCATAATAACAATTATACAAAAGAAAAGAAAGGAGAAAGTGAAGGTATACCATTGTAAGGTTCTATCTCTATATATGAAGTGTATAATACTACTTAAAGGAAGAGTGAAAAATAACACTCCTATTAATGGCAGTGATCATTAGATACAATAAAAGCACAAGACCCCACTATATCCTGTCTACAAGAAACCCATTTTAAATATAAAACTGAAGAGAAGGTTAAGAAGGTTAGAAAAAGACATGAGACAAATACAGATCAAAAGAAGCTATAGTGTCTATATTATTATCAACCTAAGGAGATTTCAAAACAAGAAAATTCTCAGGATTAAAGAGGGGAGGAGGGGTAGAAGGGTCAATTTAGCAAGTGGACATAACAACGTTAAATGTGTATGAATCTAACAACAGAGATTCAGGATATATGAACCAAAAACTAATAAACTTGAATACAAAAGTGGGCATATTCACAATTATAACAGGAGACCTCAACACCTGTCTCTCAGTAGTTTACAGTAGATAAAAAGT
>NW_007729309.1:59368-78449 GCF_000696425.1 Galeopterus variegatus
TTAATAACAAAACATTTTAAAAATAAAAATAAATGCAGATAGTGTTTTTTATATGCTCTTCTGAAATCTTCAATGAGTCCAAACTTTTTCTCAACAACTGCTCTAGCACTTGCTGTTAGAATAGATGAAAAACATAGTATGTTAAATTTATGAACTATGAAAATTTTTTTAAAAAAAGTTAAACGTTGAATATCCAAGTAGAGCCATTAAACTGTTATATAGATATAACAAACAATAAAACCTAACATTTATTAGGAAAAGTATATATCAGTAATGCAGTAATTTGAATGTGAATATAAAAATAAAAGTGCCAGGAAACACAAACATTAATAGCTTTTAATTAGAACACATTGGAAAGGAAGTAGGAATAAAAGTAGAAAGTTATTGAACTTATTCATAAAGAGCAAACACTAATTTATTCTAAGTTGTTAGCATTAACATAGTCTACAGCAGTGCGCAAATCAATGTTAATTGAGTTCTAAAAGGAACACATGCAGGAAACAGCTTTCACTATTATGAGCAGTAGGTACATATGAAAAGACAGCTTTGAAATTAAATACAATTTAGTTCAGTCCTGCATGCTCTCGTTGACATAAAAAACACTAGACAGAGTGAATTATATGTTCCCTCAATGCTGCAATCTTTTCTTTCGCATACTTTATTATGCAAACATTTGAACACGCAGCAAAGTTGAAAGAATCTTTTAGTGAATACCCCAAATCTACTGTCCAGATTTTACCATTAACATTTTATTATACTTGCTCAGTCATATTATCTATTTATTTATCCCTCCCTCTATGTATCCATGAATTTGTCTTATTACTACTCATTTAAGGTTAATTGTAAACACTTCAACAACTTCCCCTGAATACTTTAACATGCAGTTTATTAATATAAAATTTACATAAAATGAAATTCATATATCTTAAGTGTCAGGTTGGGTCACAGACCCTTCAAACCCATTGTACAGACTGGGTCACAGACCCCTCATAGGCAGGTCGCAAGTTCGGTAATTGAGAAAAATCCTGGAAGCTGCTGACAAGGTTAACATACTCAATTCAGATATGAGCTCAGCCCCCAACCTCTGCAGTGGCAGTGGCAGCCTGGTGGCCCCCAGGGGTGTCCCTAGGGCACTGCAGATCAGAGCCATTTGTCCTTTATGATCCTGGAAGCTGCTGACAAGGTTAACATACTCAGTTCAGATATGAGCTCAGCCCCCAACCTCTGCAGTGGCAGTGTCAGCCTGGTGGCCCCCAGGGGTGTCCCTAGGGCACTGCAGATCAGAGCCATTTGTCCTTTATACTTTACGAGACAGATAATGGAAGAATACCTGGGTGCACAGGCACAATTACATCAGACAATAACCAAGGAACATCTTGGCGCACGTGCACAATTAACATATTTATATTAAACAGGCTAGGTCACGCTTGGCAAAATTCCAAACATCTGAGGAAGGCTGACCAATTTGTCCATTTTCCTTACACTTAATTCCTTGAGTTTTGATAAATACACCGTGTAGCCTAAACCTCTATCAAAATATAGAACATTACCATCCACTACAGAAACTAACCTTATTACCTTCCTAGGAAATCTTTATCCCCACCCAAGACAATCATTTTTAGGTTTTCCACCACAATGCTGCACTTTTCTAAAAGTGATGACCTACTAAGTAAAAAGGAATTACTTGCACATTCAACTCCTAGGTTTCTAGTTTCCAAAGACATTAACAATGATATTTTTCTAATTAAAAGAAAAATATTTCAAATTGTCATTGTAAAATATGTATGTACCTTACAGAGAATTGAGTAAAAACTGAAGAGTCTTTAAAGTAAAACTAATTTATTAAAAGGAAGGCTGTGTTTGCTTGGAGTCTGCATTAGGCAACTTCCAATTAAATCTCAGAGTACGGACAAGTTATTTGCATTGTGGATGAATAATGGCCACATTTCATTTGTTCTTCATTTAGCTGATTATCTTTTAAATTTAGATCCAATTATGATATTGCTAATTAGCTCAATACTAGCCATTGCATACAGTGAATACACAATAAATATATGTTAAATGGAATGAATAAAAGACTGAATGAAAGAACAATAGAATGAATGAGGGAACTATCACTAAAAGTTCAGAACATGTGACAAGCTGAATACTATATGTTTTAAATAAATTATCTTCTTTTTCCTTAAAACAATCCTAGAAGTTAGGCATGCTTTGCTAATGCCTTGCTCATTGTAAATGCTTCATACATCACTACAACTACTAAAACACATCACTGTAACTGCTGAAATGTGCAGGCTCTCACTTACAACAGAGTTTTCATCTCCAAGAATATCAGAGCAGCAATTGGATTACTCATCTTCAATAGCCTTAACACTAACTTTTCTATATTCCAAGTTCTCTCTTTTTCTGGACAAGACAGAATTAGCTTAGAAAAGTTTTTATAAGTATAAACCATTGGCATTTACCAATCTGTTATAGCTCAATTATTCTAAAAATAGTGAATTTATTTCAGGGGTCAAAATTTTTCCTACTATAATTGGTAAGTAAAAAAACCTACGGAATTTTTGATAAGTGAGATGTAAACATCTCCAGTGCTGCTTATTAAAGGCAATTAAATTTTAATATATTTGGGAAATGAAGTAAAGAATTTACAAGGATATGCATCTTCAAAAATCAAGCTGGAAGATGAATTTTAATCATAATTGAGGGAGACCAGATCTGAACTTCCACTGTAAAATGACGTCTAAATAAAACAGATAAAAGAGACTTTCCCAATACACCATTAACAAGAGAAAAAAGCAAACAAAAAAGGCAAAATAAACAAATGACTACAGAAAAAAGTTAAACAAAAAAATTATACTATTACCACCTGTTAAGAATTGATCAAACTTAGAAATAAGTTTTACTAATAAGGCTGATGACTGCTCATATCTATGCAGTCACCACAGAAATATTTATTAAGCACTTTGTCCTGGGCCTTAATAGGAAATTCCCTAAGGGCTTGTAGCTACTTATGGGATATTTTACAATAATTGTTGGTTACAGATGAGGGCACGAGTTTGTTTTGCAGTAGTAATTTAAAACATATATTTCTAGGAATTTATTATTCAAGTTTGATGATCTTAATTTATTGTGGATTATATCCTTTAAAATATGCAATTACCCCCAGTGTTGATTTTATCATCTGAACAGTCAATTGATAGAAATTATTTAGAAATTTCTAGTATTTCAATTATCTTGGTTATATGGTGCATTGAAAATATTTTTAAAATATATATTTTTGAACTCCTCTGCAGATATGGATACATGTGTCACTGAATGAGCTTTAATTATTCCTCAAAAGCCCCCTGAAGAAGCCCCAAACCTGGCAATTTTGTGATATGATTACAAAATCTTGGATAAGATGCGACCTATCTGTAATGTGTGTGTATTCGTATTATTCTTTGCCTATGAGCACATGCTATTTGTTCTTCATGAGATGAGTGAAATACAAGGTCATTATCCTTTGCAAAATTATGCTTATAAGAACCATCACATTTCTAGTAATTTGATTTAGCATGTCAAATTTGTAATTTCTAACATGTTCCAAAACATTAGTTAAATGTCTAATTTCGTATTTAACTAGGCTCCTCTCTACAGTGGCAGATGACTGATTACACCATTCTGTTTCAGGTACTTGTATAAGGTAAATTCACAATTTTATTTCAGAGAGAGACAAAAGTCAGTATGTAGTTAGAATAATGCATACATGACAGCACAGGTTAGACAAGTTCCTTGGGAAAAAAGTCTAAGTTTATCTACCAAAGAAGAAATATATTTCATTAAAAGATACCCATTATGTTTATTAAGTAATTGGGTAGCTGGGCAGAAAATCATTAAGAAATATAAAATTAATACAAATTTACACAAGTATACTAGTTACTTCTAAACTATTAAGTACATATTAATACTCCTAAATTATTTTCAATATAAAATCTAAACATAAAAATACTTTCATCAGGGTAATCATTTGTAGAAAGTGTGTAGAGGTGGCTGGCCGGTTAGCTTAGATGGTTAGAGCATGGTGCTGATAACACCCAAGGTCTAGGGTTCCATCCCTATGGCCAGCTACAAAAAAAAAAAAAAAAAAGAGAGCGTAATAACTTCGTATAGCATACATTATACGAAGTTATACGAATCATCAACATCACACTGCACGGGATGTAAATGTTCATGGCTCCAGGTAGCTGTCAGCAAGAAACTGCATTTTGATTCTTGTCAAGAACTGTGAAGGGTCTTGTAGTGTCACCTGGGGCAGAGCATATTTGCAGTTCGGTTTGTGCTGTAATCAGCCCTTCCACCTACCCAGGGTAGCATCTTCTTACAGCCTGAATGGGAATCTGGACTGTGAACCTTGAAGCTTACTATTGTATTCAAGGTATAAAGAGTTTATTCATTTATATCTCCCTGGTGAAATGACCCCCTCTTTTATAAAAAATGTTTCTCTTTATCTGAAGTAATGCTTTCTACCTTAAAGACAACTTTGTCTTATAATAGTTTGGGGACATCAACTTGCTTTGGCTTAGTGTCTGCACAGTATACATTTTCTTTAAATGTTTACTTTCAACATCTGTTTTTATATTTAATGTGTGTCTCTGAGAAGCAGAATATAGATTTTGCTGTTGTTTGCTTTTAATTGAAGTATTTAGTTATTTTGCATTTGGTGTAATTACTAATATATTTGGCCTCCTTGCTATTCTTTTCAGCTTGACCTAATTTACGTTTCCTTTTCTCTTTTATTTTCCACTTTTGTTCTCTATCAACGTGAAGGTCATACATTCTTCTACTTCTCTTTTAGCAGGTACCCTAGAAATTAAGGCATGCATCTTTGACTGATTACAATTTAATATAAGTTATTACATTCACTTCCCTCCTGATAATGCTTGGACCTTATAAAACTTTTAAGTCCATATAACCCTTCATACCTCTTTGCTATTGTTGCTAATTCTACATATATTTTATTTCAGCCAGGATCGTGTATCATTGTTTTTTACAGTCAATATTCATTTATATTCATCTGAATTTTGCTCTTTAGCCTTCCTGCATTTTGGCACTTCTATCTGGGACCAATTTCTTTCTGGCTAAAAAATTCTCTTTAGTATTTCTTTCAGTGTAGGTCCACTGGGGAAAGCTTCCCTGTTTATTTATCTGAAATAACCTTTATTTTGCCATCCTTTTTGAAAAATACTTTTAGGGGATATGGAATTCTGGATGGCAGATATTTTCTTTCAGCATTTTAATAATCGTACTCTATTCCCTTTTGGCTTTCATCTTCTATGGTGAGAGTCCACTATCATTGTATTGTTGTCAGTTTAGTGTTTCTTTACTCTTCGGCTGATTTTAAAAGTTCTTTGTTGACTTTTTCATTGTTTTACTAGTATGTAATTTCGTGCAGTTTTCTTTGCATTCACCTTTTTCAGAGTTGGTCTAGCTTATTGAACCCTTTAACACATATCTCATATCGTTTTTTGGTCATTATCTCCTCCAACACTGCCTCCTGCCATTTTCTGTCTCCTCTCCTTCAGGGTATCAAATTACAGGCATGTTAGACCTTTTTAGTGTCCCACATGCCTCTCTTTTTTCTAGATCTTTTATTCATTTTTCTGTGAGTTCAGTTTTGATACATTTTATTTTTTCCAATTTACTATCCTTTGGTGAATCTCTACTATGCAGTGAGATCTGCTTATGTTTAACTTCAGTTATTGTATTTTTCACTTCTAAAATTTCCATTTGATTTTTTTAAATTCCAGTTCTCTGGCAGAATTATCTAAATTTTTTTTCTATATTATTTCTTTTGCCTCTATTTTCATGTTAATATTTATCATAGTTGTTATTAAGTCCTTCTTTGGTAATTCCAACTGCTTGATCACTTGTGGATCTATTTCTATTATGTACTTTTTCTCTTATGTTTTCAGTCACAGGGTCCTGTCTCTTGAAATGCTTTTTTTAAAAAAAAAAAATTGTAGGAGCTCTAGACAATATTATCTTTCTCCAAAGAGAATTTACTTTGTCATCATCTGGCAGAGAGGAGGCTGATGACCCCAGTCCAATGTGACTGAGCTGAATTGAGGATGTGAGACAGTTTTAATGATGTTCTGTCAAGTTTCCTTTTCATAATTGCTTTGACGATATGGCTATCCAAGGCTTCCAACTGAGAGGTTGTATGGTCACAAGGGTCCATCTCCATGATAGTAAATAAACTTGAATCCTTGTCTCCTTGGTACTATGAGACTACAAATAACTTTACTGTGCTATCAGAGACTTTCTGCTGAGCTTATTAGCTTACTTACCTATGTGGCTTCAAAATTCAGCAAATGTCTTAAAGAGAAAACAAGCTTGTTGGGAAAATAGAGTAGTTTGGTCAGGGCCCTCACCTTGGGTCCTGTTGGGTGTGGTTCAGCACATCCTTTGTAAGCAAATTGTGTGTGTGGAGTTAGTGTGCATGTGTGTCAATATATCTTTTTAATTTTGTTGCTATTCTTGTGTTCTGAGAGAAAGAGAGAGAAAGAGAGAGAGAGAGAGAGAGAGAGAGGAGTTTTGGTGAAGCAGGTGGGTAGACGTCTGCCTCGGGCATCCACCCAGTGCAGCCATGCTTTCCAACCTATGGCTTCCAAGGACCTTTTGGCTCATTACCTAGCTCATAGACCTGCATGTAAAGGGTATGGTGACCCAGCCTGGTGTATGAAGGGTTGGTGACCCAGCCTGGTGTATGAAGTGTTTGTGACCCAGTCTGTGAATGGACTTGAGGGGTCTGTGAGCTCCAGACCTAGCCCTAACTCCGCAATTGGCCCAGTTGGTACAGGATTGCCAGCAGGTAAAAGAGCCCAACAACAAGCGTGGTCATGTAGCTAGACAATTGGCGTCATGAACAGGATTAAGAGTGCTACAACTGGCAATGTTGACAGGATTCCAGACATTAGCCATAGCCCCACAATTGGCATAGTCGGGGGCAGGATTGAGAGGGTCATTCAGCTATAGTTAGTTTTCCATTCCTCCCTTGTTGTTGGGATCTTAGTCTCTTGAGTCTCCAATTTTGCCTTCTTAATTACCCTAGGCTACAAAAGCTCTGCTGTTTATTCTGTCTGCAAAAAGCATCTCTTAACCAAGGCAAACACTAGATTTTCAACTTCTTGCCCTGTGTATAGGTTCTGTAAATACCCCCCAGAAAAAGAGCAGCTATACAGTATTAGCTCACTTCTCTAATGTTCCCATTTGCTCAGAATCTGGCTACCTAAGTTTCTTATCTCAGCCACAGTATCTACACTTTTAAAAAAATCCATTGTTTCTAGCTCTTGGTGGAATCATTGTTCTCTTCAAGGTACTTCATTAAACCATGATTCATTTGTTCAATATGTATTTCAGTAATGACTGTGGGATATGGTACAGGCACTGTTCTAGATGCTGGGAATACAGTGGTGAACCTAAGGCTCTGCATTTGCAGAGTTACATTCTAGCAGAAGTAGACCATTAAGATATATATTAATAAATATGTAAATTGTGAGGTGGTGATAAGTTCTATGAAGTAAAAAAGAAGATAAAGGGAATAGAGTCATTATGCCATCTTATATGGTGTGATGGTTAATTCTAGGTGTCAACTTGATTATATTTAGGAATACCAAGAAACCTGGTAAAGCTATCTTTTTAGGTGTGACCATGAGGGTGTTCCCGAAGATATTAGCATGAGAATCAGAGTGGACTGGGTGGGAAAGATCTGCCCTCACTTATGGGCAGAAGCCATCCAATCCACCAGGGGTCCAGAGAGAGCAACACGGAGAAAAAGAGGAATCTCACTCTCCGCTGGAGCTGGGAGTTCTGTGGCCTTAGGACGTGGACTGAGCCACGCTACTGGCATGCAGTGTGCAGAAGGCCTGAGAACCTCTTCACAATCAAGTGAGCCAATTCCCCTAATAAATCCCCTCTCTATAGTTATAAACATATCCGATTGGTTCTGTAGAACCTTGACTAATACATATGGGATGTTCAAAGAACGTCTGTTTGATAAGGAGACACTGGTGTTGACCTATATAAAGTTAACAGAGAGATCCATATATATGTCTGGAGAGAGTGTTGCTGACAGAGGAAATAGAAAGTGCAAAGTCCTAAAGCATTTTTACACCTGGTGATTTTAAAGAACACTATGCTTGTGGCAAAATGAGTGAGGTAAAGCATGGTTAAGAAGTAGCCAATGGAACACTAGAACTAATCATTTCAGGGCTTGTATTTCTAAAGATATTCCATTTTAACTTAACTGAAATAGGAAGCTATTAGGGGGTTATTAGGAGGAGAGAAATGATCTCTTATTTAAAAAGATTAATCTATCTTTTGTTTCTTTCCAAATAGCGGCTGAGAATTGGGGAGATGATTTGAGAGTCTTTTGCAATTATTCTGGTAAGATATGATGGTGACCTGGACAATCTAATGCAGAGTGAAAAACTATAGATTCTTGAGCTTGACTGTCTGGGTTCAAGTGCCAGCTCTGCCGATCATTATCTGAGTAATTTTGCTTAATCTCTCTGTACCCAAGTCCTAGAAATGGAAAGGAGCAGGAAAGTATGGAATGGAAAGGATGAGGAGCACGTAGAGAGCTTTAGATAGGGTGTATTTGAAATACCAGCTGGACCCTTAAGTGGAAATGTAAATTACACAGTCTGGAGCTCAGCGGGCAGGTTCAGACTGAAGTTAAACATATGGGATGGTCAGACTATGTGCTGTACTTAAAGCTATGAGTTCCTCTACGAGTTAGGCTATCCAGTAGAGGATCTGGGAAGACTGGCTAATGGGTAGGGAGAAAAACCACAATATAGTAGTGTCCCAGAGACCAATACTAGAATGTGTTACACAAACAAGGGATGATTAACTGTATGAAATGCTACAGATGGTAATATGTCAAATCCAATGGGTAAAAACTGACCATGAGAACCAGCAATGAGGTTGTTCTGACCTTGCCAGGAGCAGTTATGGTAGAGGAATGGGAAACAAGGGCTGAATTAAGAGTGTTCAAAAAGAGAATGGGAGGGAAAAAGAAAGGCAGCAAGTTAGAAAAATTTTACCAAGATTCTTGCTGCAAACAGGAGCAGACAAATAAGGCAATAGCTGGAGGGAAGACACAATCTTCTCCAGTGAGATACAAATGTCACTTTTATCTGATGAAGATGGGTGTTGAGCCAACCTTCAGGCTGTATGGTCATTGTTTCAGCTGGTTTGATTGAAATGACTTTTTGTCTCTCTCTAGCGTATTGCTCAGTTGTTTAACTGAAGACTTCTCTTGGTTGTTCTTTGAAAGGATTAGCAATATCTTCTACCAGATGTTATGAAGGATTAAGCATCTGCTGGAATAGTGGTTCTGGATATCCAAGAGCTTGAATCTTTACAAACGGCCCCCAAGTGTAATTTTGCTGAGCCATAATTTTGAATGTGTTCGAGTTACTTAGCTAGCTGATTTCTAGTCTATGCAGTCACATCTCAGCATGTCTTTCTTATCCTCCATTAATCATTATAATCGTAAGTCTTACATAATGCTACAAACATTCTGAGATTTGTGGCAACAAGAGTGCAAAGACTAATACTTGCAAGTACCAAGGCATAATCTGCTAAGTATCAATATTAACAGATTAACTCAAAAATGTGGTACATTAGTTTCCAGGGCTACCATAACAAAATACCAGACTGGGTGGCTTAGATAAACAACAGATATTTATTTTCTCATCGTTCTGGAGGCTGAAGTCTAAGATCAAGGTGTTGGTAGGTTTCATTCTTTCTAAGGCCTTTTTCCTTGGCTTGGGGATGGCCAGCCTCTCTGTGTGTCCTCCCATGGTCTTTCCTCCATGGGTGTGCCTCCCTGGTGTCTCTTGGTCTGTCCAAATTTCCTCTTCTTATGGCACCAGTAGTAGGGCCCACCCTAACAACCTCATTTTAAGGGATGGCCAGCCTCTCTGTGTGTCCTCCCATGGTCTTTCCTCCATGGGTGTGCCTCCCTGGTGTCTCTTGGTGTGTCCAAATTTCCTCTTCTTATGGCACCAGTAGTAGGGCCCACCCTAACAACCTCATTTTAAAACAATCACCTCTTTAAAGGCCCTATCGTTAAATACAGTCACATTCTGAGGTATTGGGAGTTAGGGCTTCATCATTTGAATTTGGGGGGAAGATAATCCAGCCTATAACACGTTATAATCTGTTTCATTAGTGCGTAACATATTTCAAAAGGGATTTAAAAAACTGCTAGAAGCACTTTGAAAACCAGAAGTGTCAACTTCAATCAAATGAGAACTAGAAAATCTAATACATTAAACACATTTATTGAGCCTCCTCCACTAGGTTAACATATGGGTATCCATCTCACATATCTGGCCTACAGTGTGTGCATGTGTGTGTGTATACCTAAATATAATTGCAGAAAGCCTACAAAGTAGTTATTACTCCCACTTCTCACATGAGGACATTTGGGCTCCGAACTTTAATCAAATAATTCACAAAATAGTCTTAAATTTGCAGAGGTATCTGAATTACTAAAAACTTTACATTTAACATATGGTAGCCATGGCAAAGAAGATATACAGTTCAGAACATTTTAAACAAAAAATTGTTAAAATAATAAAATAACTTTATGACATAAAAAGATGAACTTTAGTTACCTATAAAATTTATTTCTATGCTCTGCATTTCCTGATGATTAGAGATAAATGTAAGGATTGAACACATGACAGAAAAACATTCATACTTAACCTAATTCTGTCTTCTGTTGAGTGAAGTTTCAGTGACAACATGAAAGTCTTGGTGCAAATTTTGATGAGAGGGTGAAAGTTTTAATCAACTTCTCCTTAGAGTGATTATCAAAACTTTAAGGGAACATGCAAATATCTGCATGCCACAACCTGTCCAAATAAATTTTATGCACTTTCAAAAATACTGTTTTGCAATATAGTTTATGCATATTTTAGAGTTAAAAAATGTCATATGAACAATGAAAATCAGCAGCTAGTATAGTAATGTACACAAGTCATATTTTTGCTTCAATTACTTTTGCTTGGTTTTGAGTTCTTAGTGCCCCTGTGATGAGTCATCAGGTAATGATTTTTTTAGAAAACAAATATTTAAAAAGCATGTCTAATAATTAACTTTAGGACTACAGAAGTGAAAATCGGAGTGCTTTCAACCTATATGTCATGTCTGCATATATTCATTCTTTAAAATAAAACAATATTCATACTGATGTGTTTGAAAAAACGATATAAGAGCCAGTTGGAAGTACATATTAAGTTCAATATTTTTTTTAAAAAGTAAAGAAAATTTATTTGATTTCACAATAAAACCTTCATTTCTGAAATTAATGGAGAAAGACAACAGTCACATTCAGGTGGACTTGTAAAACAATTTTAATTTTTACTCAAAATATGTGAGATTCCATCATTAGACATTATCTTATATTTGAAAAATGGAGACAATTGTTCAGGAAAGGATGGGAAACGGAAGCTATTAGATGTTAAGCACAGGTTTCAAGAAAAATTCAAATAAGGCAGGTAAAAACTCCAACTACACTTCCACTGTCCAACATTGCCAAACATTCTAATTTCCATACCTTATTTCATAATAATATGTGTCATTACTTATTAGAAATAATAGTATATTTAAGATTAGTTTTTTATTCCTAAACAACATGATTTCTTGCTTTAAAGAAAGGCTCCCCAATAATGACACCTATTTTATAAACTGCCCTACAGTTTTTTTTTTTTTAATTCCGATTTATTTGAATTTAAAGAACAAATGCCACATTCCCATGGAAAACTATTTTATCACCAAGTGGTATTTTACAATAAAGAAATTCATAGCATTTAATAGCACATTACTGTACTATGATTGTACTGACAGAAGTATGGATCTTTATATATAGACAAATTCTGATAAAAATAAGTAAAAAATAGAGGGAAAAATGAATTACTAGGAATAAAGCTTAACTGCATAATTTTTAATATCAGTACTCATCAAACCTAATACAATTTGAAAGAAATTGATGAACAGTGTTGCCCCTAACATGGCTTGTAATTAGATAGTATTGTTGTCTTTGGAAAATTACCAATTCAGTAATTGATCGTTATGTGGAAATAAAAATAGAGGGCTTTGTCATTATTCATGAGTACAGGGAAGTGACCACTACTTCACTAAAAAAAAAAAAAAAACTCTATTAAATGTGAACCAGTAGCCTCCAAATGTGCAGTAGAGTTAAAAGAGCCCTCCCCATCCCCAAGTGGCCATAGGTTGTGCCATTCCAGTTAATTCTGACAGTTTAGAAAGATATTACAACTTTTCTTAAAATAACAAGAAATAAACACACAATATGAAACAACCCCAAATCAAACAAAACAACAACAGCAACAGGACCCTGTAATGATGAATTCTGTTTGTAATAAAAGTATAATTAGAATTCTAAAAAATTTGCTTGCATATGGTGACAGTGCAAATGGCATCCGTGCCTGGTCCTGTGCACACAATCTCTCCAATGCAGTGTAAGTTTCCTCTTAGCAGCCACCAACGAAAAGCTCAAGTGTAGTGAACGCATGTTGTGGCCAGTTCACTAACACCCTAAGTAAGAGTGGCCAGTGCCATTATTCATGTCCTCTGGCTGAATTTTACTGTTGGGAAATACTTAGATACTGGACTTTTTTCTTAACAAGCAGTTTCTTATGAACTAGTTCTGGTCATTAGTGAAGTAGAATGAATCTAAACACACCTCCTTGGTTTTTTGGATATTTGTTAACTCATTTGCTTCTTTTTAAAACTTCAGTGTTGTCAGGCAGCCACTAAAATAAATCATCCCCCTTTTCAATTTACTTCCCTTTTTTCCCCTAAAGTGGGCCCTACCCTATATAACCCCCAAAACATATAGTAACTTAATATACAAGGTTTCTCAAAGTGCACAATATGTTACAGTTTCATAGATTCATTTAAACACAGAACTTTATACAATACAGTACAGGTTGAGATTTCTGTTCATAAATTACACAACCTAACAGACAACTACTTTAAAAGGGTTGACTTAAAGTAACCCAACACCTTCTTACACAAGGTTAATATAGTACAAGTAAACTTTACAAGCTTTTTGATCAGAACAAAATAAAGTTAATCTTACACTTACATATATACATATTTTTAAATGCTCTTTAAATGCTTAAGTATAGACAAATTTCTTAAGAATAGACAGATAAATTCTCATGAATTATAGTTTGGTTTCTGGTTTACACACATTGTATACAATATTGAAACAAAAAATAATTTGTAGGACAATTCATTTTATTTCTTTCTGCAAAATCTGCTCCCCGTGTAACTCTCTTGGAAGGGTTCTTGACTGTTGTAGAACCACACTAAGTTCTTCAATTACCTTTGATGGTAACTTATGGTCAGAGTCCAAAGTAGCTTTCCTATTCCTGTCCTCAGTCTTCCTCAATGTCTTTATGCCTTTATGGCCTTTTTGTTGCCCATTCGGGACTTCCACCTCTGTGTCCTCCAGGCAGTTGAAACTCCGATGCTTTCTGGTTCGATTTTGAAGTTTTTCTTCCTTGTGTTCCAGGCAGTGGGCCACAATGGAGGCTCTCTCCTTTAAGCTGGGGTCCACGAGCTCTTTATCACGCTTCTCACTGAGCCGCAGCCTTTCAAGTTCTGCTCTTGCACTCTAAAAATAAAATAAAGTATCTCACAGGAAAGCAAGATTTGCCACAATTTAAGTTTAAAAAACACATCACATAAAAGTTGATGTTTCCTACAGAAGAGCTTATTTCTGTGATTTAGATTCTAACTTTACTTTGATACAAGTGGCATGTCTGAGTGTATGTACTGATCTCACAGATACAACATGAAGTAAAATGTAGACCACGGAAATTCATTTTAATGCATGTAACATACCACCTCAAGATGTGTTTCAGGTTAGTTACTTAAATTGACCTTAATTTCAAATTTGCTTCTTCTAATGCACTTTTGCTGGGATGTGTCACGTGTGCATCCATAGTTACTACAGTGTTGTACCTGCAGTATTGAGATGACAGGTGGTGTCTCCAGGCCACGTGAGCCAGGGAAATGCTCTGTACTACAGCCCCCTCTTGCAGATTCACAATGCAGGCATATCTCCTTTTACAGCAATTCACTTTACTGCACTTTGCAGATAATGCATTTTGTACAAATTGAAGGTTCGTGGCAACCCTGTATTGAGCAAGTCTATTTTTCCAACAGCATGTACTCGCTTCATATCTCTGTGTCACATTTTAGTAATTCTGGCAATATTTGTAATTATTTTTATCATTATTATATCTCTCATGATGATCTGTAATCAATGATCTTTGATGGTACCATTGTAATTGTTTTGGGACACCATGGACCACACCCATATAACTTAATCAATACATGCTATATTTATTCTGACCGCTCTGCCAACTGGCCATTCCCCTGTCTCTTTCCTCCTTGAGCCTCCTTATTCACAGAGACACAACAACATTGAGATTGCAGCGTGGTTTACTGAATATTCTAAGTCCACTGTTGAGACCTATTGCTCAGAAAAAAAGGTTCCTTGCAAAATGTTATTGCTTGTAGACAATGTATCTAGTCATCCAAGAGCTCTGATGGAGATGTACAAGGACATTAATGTTGTTTTCATGCCTGCTAATACAACATCCATTCTGCAGCCCATGGATCAATGAGTAATTTTGACTATCAAGTCTTATTTAAGAAATTCATTTTGTAGGGCGATAGCTGCCATAGACAGTGATTCTTCTGATAGGTCTGGGCAAAGTAAATTAAAAACCTTCTGGAAAGGATTCATTATTATAGATGCCATTAAGAACATTTATGATTCATGGGCGATCGAAATATCAACATTAACAGGATTTTGGAAGAAGTTGATTCCAACCCTCATGGATGACTTGAGAGGCTCGAGACGTCAGTGGAGGAGGTAACCGTAGATGTGGTGGAAATAGCAAGAGAGCTAGAATTAGACATGGAACCTGAAGATGTGACTAGATTGCTGCAACCTTATGACAAAACTTGAATAAATTAAAGGTTGCCTCTTACGGATAAGCAAAGAAAGTGGCTTCTTGAGATGGAATCTACTCCTGGTGAAGATGCTGTGAACACTGTTAACATAAAGGATTTAGAATATAACATAAAGTTAGTTGATAAAGCAGTGGTAGACTCTGAGAGGACTCTAATTTTGAAGGAGGTTTCACTGTGGCTAAAATGCTATCAAACAGCATCGCAAGCTACAGAGGAAGCTTTCATGAAAGGAAAAGTTAATCAATGTGTCAAACTACACTGTTACATTTTAAGAAATTGTCACAGTCACCCCCACCTCCAGCTACCACCATCCTGATCAGTCATCAGCCACCAACATCGAGGCAAGATCCTCCAGCAACAAAAAGATTATGACTCGTGGAAAGCTTAGATAATTATTACCTTTTTTTAGCAGTATTTTTAATTAAGGTATGTACATTGTTTTTAGACATAATGCTATTGCACACTTAGACTATAATATAGTGCAAACATAACTTTTATATGCACTAGAAAACTAAAAAATTCATGTGATTCACTTTATTGCAGTAGTAGCTCTATTGCTGTAGTCTGGAATCAAACCTGCAGTATCACTGAGGTATGCCTGCACGATTAGCATAGCAAAGATGCTGAGAAGGATTATGGCAGAGGAATCTGTTTAACATCTTTTTCCTGTTTTTTCCCCCCGTCCATTCAATATATTTGACTAGTGAAACCTTTTTCCCCACATAATACCTATTAGAATTCCCCAGATATGTTTTTCAAAACACTAAAATAAATATGTGTGTGTGTGTATTAAGTATTAAAATCCACTTTTGTATAAAGGGATTAGAGTGCACATTCATTCAGTGAACTCTAGAAGCCTACAGGTAACAAGTACATTGTGACAGGATACCTACAATGGTATAGAAGTGGATTTTTAAAACTAGCATTCAAGACAACTGTGACTGGGCAATATAGACCTAGCATATAGAGTTTCCCTCAGACTGTCAAAGGATACTACAACTCAGTCAAGTATGAGACCTAATGAATGACAGAGAACCAAGCATCTAGGGTATGGAGCCACAGAGAAAGGTTATCCCAATAAACTGGGTCAGGGTGCATGTGGGCGGGGGGGGGGAAGAAAAACGAAAATGTGGGTTCCCCATCCCCCCAGTTTTCTTTAAAATTTCCTCAGTAATGGCAAAGCATGGAAGGCAGAAATCACAAGAAGACTATCTTAAGTCATGAATATTTGAAAGAGAAATGAAATGAAAATTATAATATTAAGTATGAAGCAGCATAAATAGTAATTAAAGATGCCCAGTCTAAGAATGTTTAAAAGGCAAAGTTTTTACCTTTCCCTAATTTATTTTTCTCTATCGCACTTGTTACCTTCTAGTATACCAGATGAGTTATTCATAGCTCCTGTGATTGTCTGAATGCCCTGCTAGAAAGTCAACTCAATGGGCCGGCCCGGTGGCGCACTGGAGAGTGCGCCGATTGGGAGCACAGCGGCGCTCCCGCCNTCCTCCTTGAGCCTCCTTATTCACAGAGACACAACAACATTGAGATTAGGCCTATTAGTAGCCCTACAATGGCTTCTAAGTGTTCAAGTGAAAGGAAGAGTTGCTCATCTCTCACTGTAAATCAAAAGCTAGAAATAATTAAGCTTAGTGAGGAAGGCATATCAAAAGCCATGATAGGTCAAAAGCTATGCCTCTTGCACCAGTTAGCCAAGTTGTGAATGGAAAGGGAAAGTTTTTGAAGAAAATTAAAAACGCTACTTCAGTGAACACAAAGATGATAAGAAAGTGAAACAGTCTTACTGCTGTTATGAAGAAAGTTTTAGTTGTCTGGATAGAAGATCAAACCAGCCACAGCATTCCCTTAAGTCAAAACCTAAACCAGAGCAAATAACTCTCTTCAACTCCCTGAAGGCTGAGAGAGGAAAGGAAGCTGCAGAAGAAAAGTTTGATGCTAGCAGAGTTTGGTGCATGAGGTTTAGGGAAAGAAGACATCTCGATAACATAAAAGTGCAAGCTGAAGCAGCAAGTGCTGATGTACAAGCTGCAGCAAGTTATCCAGAAGATCCAGCTGAGATCATTGATGAGGGTGGTTTACACTAAACAGCAGAGTTTCANTTTAAGAAATTTCAAGTGTGCAACACTTTGTTCTATATTACTTAATTCCAGTAGATCCAGATATAAAATTATAGCAGAAAATTCAAGCTGAATACAAATACTTTCTTCAGTATAATTTATAATTTTGAAATTCGGAAATTTTGATAAGATTATGATTATACACTTTAAGCTAAATACATTCCCTTTACTTTAAAACTTATAGGGAGAAATATTTAACATCTAGCTTAATTCCAAAGTTTCATTAGAAGATGTTAAAATAGTAAGAAAGATAGTGGTGATAGCTGAACAACAATGTGAAGGTAATTAATGCCAATGAATTGTATTTTTAAATGGTTAAAATGGAAAATTTCATGTTATATGTATTTTACCACAATAAAATTTTTAAAAATGAGAGAAAGATTAGTGAGAATGAGAGGATAACTAGTATAGGATTGTGACTGGGGGTTTATCAACAAATATTAATTTTGTTAAAAAGTTCTACTTAGCATCAATTATTTGGGGAAAATTAAAGATAAATACAGAGTAACAGTTTTCATTATATTTCAACCATCAGCAGACTTGAGAGCCCTCTTAGATGCAGAATTGAGGGACTAAGCAGTAATCTATAGCCAAACTATAATATTGGCCTAAATAACATAACCTTACATGAAGTTGTTTGGATGTGGAGCAAGCAAACTCTTAAGGGTCAGAGGACGAGAGAAGGAGGAAGAACGGAAAGCATGGGTGCCTTGCACGTTGTGTATAAAGAAAACCAANGAGAGAAGGAGGAAGAACGGAAAGCATGGGTGCCTTGCACGTTGTGTATAAAGAAAACCAAGGGCACGGCTACTGGGGAAAGAAGGACACAGTTCATACACTGCACTGACCTTACCAGATAAGGTATTAATAATTTAAAAAGAAAGACAGATAAGGCATGGAAGTTGGGGAGCAAGAGGTGGCTTGCTCCAATTTGTGTCCCAAGGTATTTAGAGAAAACCAGTGGTTTGAATGGAAATAATGACCTAAAACGGAGTCTCTCTCTCCCAGCTGCAGAAAGAACAGTTCTCAGAGCAAATCATTCACATGGCTTTAGTCTGTGCCCTTATATATCTCATTAAATCCAGAGATGGAGGCCAGTGATTATAGAGCCCTTATGATACCAGAAAGTAATATGACCAATATGTACAGAACACACTGGAAACTCTCTTATACGACTTTCGTTACTAAACTCACTGTATTCTTTAATCTCCATGTTACGTGCTTCTTTCCACTGCATCAAACTGCTCCAGGACAGTAACAGGGAGGAGAGGGGTCTAACTGTCCCTATTTTCTGCCTCATCTGTATCATTCTTTGCTCATTATTTTTATTTATTTTACAGATGTTCTTCTAAAAGAAATGACAATTTTGAAAACTGGTGAAATTACCATATATTGTCCTCCAAGGTCCTTATTTTGTCTCAATACATATTAACTATATTCCAAGTATTATTCTAATAAATTCTCACTTGTATATAATTTAATCATCACACTATGAGTTTGAGGCTTTTACTAGCCCCACATGCTTGCAGAGAGAGAAACTGAGCACAACAAAGTTCAGTACCCACGGTTTTATAGGAAGTATGTAGGAGCACCACAGGTAATATCTAGCTTGTGCATTCTTAAGCACTACGTTTGCTTCTTCATGAGCGATTTCCTTTACCAACAACTTACTTTCCCTGGCTTCTTCATATGGCTCACTAATTTCCCCAATTAATTTTAGAAGTCACCTCCTTCAGGAATCACAGAACCCATAAATGCAGAGCAGTTTATCACCAAGAAAAAAACTGTAGGTGCAGAATGGAAAGAGGGACAAGGTCACACGTTCTTGGATACTTATTATTTTCTTCAATTACATCAGTGCAGAAAGACTGAGT
>NW_007729309.1:79924-81247 GCF_000696425.1 Galeopterus variegatus
TAATTTGAGATTGTGATTTTACAACCTGAATTTCTATACACATTTTAAAAACTGCCTACTTCAGAATAAGAAAATAAATAGTATTGGGTATATGTGAGTGGTTGACGACATTGAAATAAGAGGCAGAGGGTTACTCATAATGTTTTCTTGATGCACGTGATTATTATTATGCTTTTCAAAGTGATTACTACTGGGCTTTTGAAGCCAGTGAAATAATTAATGCACCTACTCACATTAAGTCGTAGGAAAACAAATGCTGTAATTTAGTATGAGACAAACAAAATCCTAACCTACCTCAATATTTCTCCCGGCTTGGGATGCATTTCTCTCATGCTGGATGGGAATTAGAGGCAAACCTCCGATTTTGGGATTTTTGGTTATCGAACGTTTTCGTTCCTTCCCAGCTGGTGGCCATATATCATTTTCATGCTGTGGAAACACAATTTCTTGCTGTTGGTGTGTGATTTTATTATGCAGTATACCATGTTATATAGTCACTTGGCTCCTTTTCCATATATCCACATCAAATGATCTGCTTTCCATGAGAATGCCATTTGTAATCGTGATGTTGANTATGCATGGAAAACATTTAAAAATCTAATCACTAGATTAAAATGTCTTTAGTCTTTCAAAAGTCATTTCTATTTAGAGAGCAAGAGATTCAAATAGTGTCATAATAAATGTAGGTTCCAAGAAGATATAACACCACCTTTTTTTGGGGGGGGGATCGGTAAAGGAATTGCAACCTTTGGCTTGGTGTTGTCCGCACCACACTCAGCCAGTGAGTGCACCGACCATCCCTATATAGGATCCGAACCCGTGGCCTCAGTGCTACCAGCACCACACTCTCCCGAGTGAGCCATGGGGCTGCCCAACACCATCTTTTAAATGTTTTTCTTTTTGCTTTGAGGGACTCAATTAAGGCACTAAAACACACATTAGTTTCAACGTGGCTAGGGAGTTCTGAGAGTAAACTGCCTATGTCCTTTCCTGAAGAAACTGAACTTCATATCAAGATGGATGTCACCTATGTTCTCCCACCCCTCAAGGTGAGAAAAAACAAATAACAGCCTTCCTGAAACATGCCAAGCCTATACTGATGCTCAGGGGTCATCTCGCGGTTCCTTAAATTAATCAAGACAGCTCATCAGTTCTCAAACCACTGGAATTTGATCATGTTACTAGGAAGTCCAGTTACCATGGCTCCAGACATATTCTGCCATGAGATCACTCTAAGGGTATTATAAGAAAACTTGTAAGACTAATTTGAGATTGTGATTTTACAACCTGAATTTCTATACACATTTTAAAAACTGCCTACTT
>NW_007729309.1:82631-98540 GCF_000696425.1 Galeopterus variegatus
TTGACTCTGGCAGCGACATCGCTGGAGGATGTGAAACTCTTAAGTGAACTGAGCTTTGAGGTCCCAGTTCAATTTCTAAGTTTCAAATACATGCCTTCTGTACTACTTATCAAACCAAAAGGGAGAAAATATTTGAGAAAATTGTAAAATATCTTTGGGGGGGGAAAATAATACACTTGTCTACATTTCTAGGCCCTATAATCCAGGTAATTATACATTTATTTTCTCTCTATACCAAAGATAATTTTAGTGTAAAAATAATTTGATCTTATATACCCCAAATCAACCTAAGACATGACTATCAGAAAAATTAGCCTTATTTCATGACTTTATAAAATGTTAGTTTTTTCATTTAATTCCAAAGAATGTTACCTTTTTACCAGACATTTATAGGGGGTTTAATCATTCTACAACAGACAGCGTGCCATGTTTGTTCTCAAATACTGACTATATATTCTGGCCCAGTAAATGATTACAGATATGGCTGAAGTTAATTTTGCAATGGGGATAAATGTCCACAGGTAAAAATATAAGCTCTTAAGTGATTAATCCTTGAGATATACATATAATAGAAAAATCTTTAAAGAGTTTTTATACTCCTCAGGGTAGATTAACTTTTCAGAAGTTGGGAAAAGCAAATTGGTTTTCAGACAACAATCTATGAAAGAAATACAGAACACCAAGTATAAGATCAGAAGTTTATAGGTGTTCTAATGAAATGAAAATAATTTGATAAACTATGTACCTAAATGCCTACTCTTAATTTTCCTCAATTCTTAAGATACATCGACATATTCTTCTTATGCTGCAATTAGTATTTTAATATATTGTTTTATAGCAAAGAACTCAATTTAACAAATATTTACTGTTGTGCCCAATATATAATAATAGTTAATTTATATTGAGGGACATACTGTCAGGCTTTGTTCCTATCAATGTACATATATTATTTCATTTACTCCTCAATGATCCTACAGTNCAGGCTTTGTTCCTATCAATGTACATATATTATTTCATTTACTCCTCAATGATCCTACAGTAGGTCCTATTATTATTAGCGTTAGCGTATGTGAATCATATCTGCTTTTGAACTTTAGTGAAACATTTACTTTGCTTCAGCAAATCTATAATGGTAAATTATACAATATTTTAGAGAGAAAGTTACAAGCTTCATAATATTATTTTTATATCATGGTCACTAAAATAATTTTGATATTATGTAACTGGGATGTTCCCAGTATGTAAAGCTGGGAGAAAATGGGCTGAAAAGGAATTATGTAATTCCGTGAATCATACTTACTCTCTGAAATCATTGATAAATAGTATATATGCTAAATGATATTTTGGGGAATCTAANCAGGAGTGTAAATCTTTAGACTGAGTGATATATTCTGATATAACATTTGTAGTTATCTGTAAGCGACTTCAAAAATTATACAGCATGGATCATGTCACTGAGGATTTTATTTTCACTGCTACAACCAATGATCATATCCTAAAACCTCCTTTTCTGCCTCCCACTTTCTAACCTTGACCTCCCCCTCTTTCCAGTTAATTGAATTTGATACACTCTAAGAATTCTTTTGACTCCCTGAGACCTCCAGTCTATGCACCACCGCAATTCTTCTTTCCACATTTTTTCCCACCTCCCTCGTAGCCTTCCTTAGATTTCAGGGCTGGTCAGTAAACTCACTCCCTTGTAAGTACCTCCAAGTGCTACACTCCTTCCCCCTCCATCACACGTGCCTGGCAAATCCCCAAACTTATCTAAACCCAATTCTCCTTATTCCATGGGTGCCTGCCAGTTGATGGAGGAGAAAAGAAAAAAAAAAAAAAAATAGAAGATTACTCTGTTGCCTGGCAAATCCCCAAACTTATCTAAACCCAATTCTCCTTATTCCATGGGTGCCTGCCAGGTGATGGAGGAGAAAAGAAAAAAAAAATAGAAGATTACTCTGTAGATCCATCTCACTTTAAATTTAACCTTAAATTTCCAAGTGAGCACTAAGTTCTACCATAACCTCCATTTCTGCCCCCCCTTTCTAACCTTGAGGTCCCCATCTTTTTAGCTAACCTGATTTAGTTTCATTCACTCTATGAATTCTTTTCATTCCCTGAGACCTCTAGTCTATTCACCACCACGATTCTTCTTTCCACATTTTCCCACCTCCCTCGTAGCCCAGCTTAGGTTTCGTGGTTAAAAAAACCCTAAAGTTCTACCACAGGACACTGGCTTCCTCGCTCTCTGAAGATTATTTCTCACCTTTCACCCTGCCCTTACACTTCCAGTATCCCCCTCTGCCTCACATGGGGTGAACGCACTGATTTCCCTTTTAAAATTATTAGTAATCACTTAAGAATATCGTTTTCCCACCATGAAATGTACCAATCTCCCTGCATCTGTAGCCATATAAGCGAGTTTCTTTTTTTTTTTTGCAATCAGCATTTGCTCTGATTGCGTATAACTTTTCTCCAATCATATATATTCTTGTGCAGTAGTCCAGAATATGTAGTCAATAATTTGAGAACAAATGTGCCACCCTCTGTGTTGTACAATGATTTTCAGCAATGATGAATAACTGTGCACTTGATCACGTTGCTTCATGTCTGCTCGGGGCTTCTGCTGGTTTAATAATCTCTCTCATCCTCTAACAGTTTCCTCTGCCAATTACTGGATCGTCTCCCTTAGCATATTTGCAAATTAAACACTCTCCTATCTTAAAGGCAAATTGAAACCCCAAAACCTACCTCGACCTCTTGTTCCTATCTAGTCACAACCTCATTGATCTACATAGCAAATTACTTAAAATGTTCTACAACCATTAACTAGTTTCCTCCTTCCTCACCCCTTCTCATTTCTTCTGTTTTTTTCCTCTTCTGCTTGACCTTCAATGTTTAGCAAGTCCCAGGGCTTATTTGTCTGCTATCCCTCTCCCTTTCGTCCCTCCCTCCCACCCTCTCTCCATCCCTCCCTGGCATCTGATCCAATCCTTCAACTTTTGAGACACCCAAAGTGCTGGCTTCCCCAAAATTTACACTTCAGCTCTAAACTTTTGCCCGAGTGTTTGATGCATATACCCAAGCTGCTACCCAGCATATCCATTTGTATGTCTAATACACATCTCAAATTTAATGTGGCCAAAACTTTCGATTTCCTTCTCTGTCTCTGATAGTACCACTTACATTCACCACTTGTCTATGGCCAAAAAACTAGGATTCTCCCTTGATTTCTACTCTTTCCATCAAACTGCTATAGCCAGACAATATGAGAGCCTTTCTGGGTTTACCTTCAGAATATTCCTGAATCTGAATACGTCTTACCATAGCCACTGTTATCACTAACTAGTCTGAGCTGACATCTTTTATGCAGCTGTTCTCCCAGCTTCCATCTTTGACCCCCTGTAGTGCAGCCTCAAAAAAATAACCAAAATTATTTTTTCAACGAAAATAAATCAGGTTATACTCTTCCTTGCTTCAAACTCTTAAACAGGAACTACATGATCTGTCCTCCTGCCTTCCTGATCTCTTACATGTTCCCTTACACAGCTTTTCATGATATTCATGGAATAAATCAAGATCATGATGATGTCTCAGGACCTGGACCTACTAGTCCCTATCCCTGGAACAATCCCCCGCTGGATACCTACATGACTTGCCCACTCATTTCAGACAGGTCTCAGCTCACCAGTCACCTACTGAGAAAGCCATTCCCTGAGAACCTTTCTTAATTAGTGCTCTCCTTACCTCAGTCACACTCTTTCTCCTTTCCCAACTTATTTTATTTATTATTTTATCATGCTGACATCCATTTGAAATTTTATCCGAATACTTTCTTTCTTTCCCTCTTTTGCATTTTAGAAATACTGAGCACATATTTTGTGAAAGGCATTGGGCTCTGTGGGGCAGATACATGCATGAGTCAAATAACACAGAGTCCTTCCACTCATGCAGTTTACATCTTAGTAGGAGAGACAGACATGAAGTAACTAATTACATGCATGTTTTTAAATTAGTGCCACAATGGAGAAGTACAGCTAAGACTGACAGTCTGAAGATAATTGATCTGAAAGTCAGGGAACACTCCTCTGAGAAGGTAGTATTTAAGCTGAAATCTAGAGAACTTTTGAGGCAGGGGTGAGGATGGGGTTTGATATTATGAAATTATTCGGGTCCCTGAAAGAGAACTCATTGTAAGGGGCATTTATTGTTAGTTAGCATGCATTTTTGTGTGTGTGTGTGTATTAACATATATACCAATGCTCCTGACTTACAACGGGGTTACATACTGGTAAACCCATTGCAAGTTGAAAATATTGTAAGTCAGAAATGCATTTAATATACGTAACCTACCAAGCATCATAGCTTAGCCTAGCCTACCTCAAACATGCAAAATCATCTAACGCAAAGCCTATTTAAAAATAAAGTGTGGAATATCTCATGTAGTTTACTGAATACTGTACTGAAAGTGAAAAACAAAATGCTGAATGGGTACATGAAGCACGATTTCTACTTAATGTGTATTGCATTTGCACCATTGTAAAGTCGAAAAACTGGAAGTGGAACCATCATAAGTTGGGGACTGTCTATATTAACATTTGCTACTTTGCTGTTGGTTTCCCCACAGAGATAAGCCGTAAGTCCTTAAATCCAAGAGGACCCGTGTGTTCGTTTAAGGGAGAAGCTGAATAATCCCAAGAAGTGGAATGGACAGAGGAAAGATAATTGGGCTATGACCTGAAAGGATACATGAGGCAGGGAGAGATAACCTGTCACAGGAGCAGCTATTCACTTGTTCCTGGCTATTCACTCGTCTTTCAACTACAGTCTACTGATTTCAACTATAAAAACAAAAGCATCAATTTATTTGTACCACAGATGGACACTGTAACAGCTTTTGATTCTGTGCTCCCAACTTTACTAAAATACTTCAAATCTAGTTTTTTTTTGTTGTTGTTGCTTTGTTTTTTAAGTAGAGTTTGAATACATGAATTTTAAAAAGTTAAAAAAAGAAGAAAAGTCTCTAAAAAGTTAGCAGCTAGCCTTGTTCTGAAAATGCACTCCCAGGTAGTAATAGTAGAGACAGGCTCAGAAGAGCCATGTTTATTAACCACTGGAAAGGTTAATAAATTAAATGAACAGAGAAAACGATTTTCAAAACAAATAAGGCCTAGATTTTGGGGTGAGTTAACTTCTTCCTTGTAAAAGAAATAGAAAAGTACCTTCTCAGTAATAAAGAGTGGCAACTTAATCGTTACCAATGAATCTCAATGTTCTGTGAGAAGCATTGTTGGGAATTCAGCCAGACAAAGTTGGAAAAGAAACCAATCTAATTAATGGGACTATTTAACTCTTTCCGATAGGGAGGCGACTATGCATAAAATTGAGTACAAGCATTGGCCTTGGACACCCCAGGGTTTAAAACACTAAATGAATGGTCCTGAGCAAACAACAGAACATTTGTTCTGTAAAGACAAACAACATAACCCACAGTTTGTTGAAAGGAGTAGTGAGTTAACTCTTCTGAAGTATCCAGCACACAATTTGTGTTAAAGAAATGTAGGTTTCTGTCATTGTTTCTAGAAAGGCAGGGGTGGAGACAGTGGGAGAATAAGAAAGCAAACAGGACACTTTTCAAAATGAAGATCTACGTGGGATTAGGGTTAGGAAGACAGCTCAGACAAGTCCCTCTTTCCTTCATGGCCATCTTAAAGCAACGCACCTCTCCTAAGATAAGAAGCTGATGGGCTGGCAAAAAAGAAGCCTCAAAGGAGAGAATAAACTCTCTTTCTAAAGGTAACAGATAAATTTTGACTTTCATATTTTTTTTAAAAAGGGAGAATAAAAGTTAATGCCAATGGAATATAACTAAAACTCTAAGAATTCTTTGAAAATCACCACCATGCTAACATTTCCTGTAAACAAAATTATTCCACCTTATTGGATATTTGAAACAAATATCGTACCTGAGCAATAAAGACACTGGCCATCCACTCCATCTGAGTTTGTGAACTATCACAACACAGGTGCCTGAAAAACAAAGTTTAAAAAATACATAGCTCAAAAAGACAAGACTGTTGTCCAGTGTATTTGTTTGATGACTCAGTGATCAGAAATCTCATTGGGTTTCTCCTGATTGATGATGACTTAATGCACTCAAGTGAAATATTTCAGTACAAGTTGTTTCCATCTTCTGACAAGGGTATGATATCAAAATAACAGTGTAAATATGCTGTTTTAAACAAAATACAGCTGAAGGCTTTGGTAACTGCTGCAAAATAATCAGCAGTATTTTTTGAAAGGTGGAAAGATCAATGTTATTTTGCTTTTTTCCAGGTATATGATGGTAAAATATCTTTTTCCCCTTAAACTATGACTCTAAGAAGAAAAATACGTGCATGGCCTCTTAAGAGCAGATTTTTAAAAATGGCTTAGACAACAGTCTTCATCATAATGATTATAAACACTAATAGCCAAAAGTTGCCAGCTCTTAACTTACCAGTGATGTTTTTCAGAATATGCGGTCAATCCCCAACTGCATCACATAGGAAAAAACACAATATAAATGTACATTGAAAATGGCACATTTGATATATTTTACAAGATTGAGAACCATATTAGATGTTAAGGAGTGAAATTTAATGGTGGAAATGCATAATAGAGCAGATTTCCACAAGTAGTGATTCAACAGGCATGATTTAGCTAGAGGTGAATGCTGAATGTCAAGGGATTTGGCTACACATTTGTATGGGCTGAAGGGAGACAAAGGAAAGGAGCCTTGTGATGATATGGAGCTGAGGGGGATACCTCTGAGAAAATACTCTTAACTGGGTAAGAACAAAAGTCTACAAAAGTGGCCAAAATAAGAAAACGTATATATAGACATACTGATATTGGGGGAGTATGCCAACTGCAACACAGGTATATGTGCTGGGCTTAGAAATTAAGTATGGAGGTAAAAGTGAGGACGTTTTCAGTAATCTCAGAAGTAAGCACATACAGTTCATTAAAATGATTTTTCATGTTAAGAAAAATATTAGTATAAACATTTATTAGCTATTCAAAGTAATTTGTGATAAGAAACTGTGGTATAAACTGAAGGGGACTTCAGAGAGTTCACAGAAAGATTCATATTATCTCTCAGTTCCATTTTTCCACATATTTTTTGAAGTACTCTTGTATATGCTATGGGTTCAGTACTAAATTTGGTACAACACTAAGGGTGAATTGCAGAGCCAGGATATTCTAAAAACATACCAAAATATTCTAAAAGCTAAGCATCAGGAGGCTGCAGGGCAGCATGTGCTCTCCTGTGTTCAGACTTGCCTAAAACACCCCCAGGCTGTGATGTGACTGATCAAGGAATGGGATGCAGAGGACCCATGTACTTCCCAGTAGATGGCACCTTCTTGGGATTTCTTGCTTTACCTAGGGGAGACTGCAATCACCAGAGTTTGATCTGAGTCTCACGAGAACATCATCCCTCCTTGTCTACTCATACAATTTGCTTAATCTGCCTTAGGACCCGTGCCACAGGCAAAGCAATTTAAGGGATTTATCTAAAACTTACTTTATAAAATGTTAGATTCAGGGCTGGCCCGTGGCTCACTTGGGAGAGTGCGGTGCTGATAACACCAAGACCACGGGTTCAGATCTCTATATAGGAATGGCCGATTAGCTCACATGGGAGAGCGTGGTGCTGACAACACCAACTCAAGGGTTAAGATCCCCTTACCGGTCATCTTTTTAAAAAAATTAATAAATAAAATAAAGTAAAATGTTAGACTGATATCACTCATCCCTAAATCCTTGAACGGACAGATTTTCCCATAATTTTTTCAACAGCACTTCCATTTCAAACTTTACCTTGTTGGAGGCTTCATTTTCTTTTTTACTCCAAGATAAAACCTCATTGAACTGAGAGAAAACATTTTGTCATGTTTATTACTCTGTAAGAAAAACAAAATAATTTGCAATTAAACAGATTTTAGATATTTCCTTATATTTTCCCTGAGTATTAATGACCGGGTTTAGAACTGTTTAGTTTCTCCAATGTTTCATAAATATAATACCAAAGTTTTAGTAAATAAGACTGTTTTGATTGCAATGTAACCAAATAAATAAATTTAAGTAGATAATTTTGGATATATGTGTGTATATATATATATCTTTATATAGTTGCATATGTATACACACACACACATAATTCCATAATTCTTAGGGCCAAATGTGCATCAAAAGTGATTTTTTTCCATATATTAAGAATAAAATACAATGCATGTGCCATATGTTATGTAATTTCACAGACCACCAGTGTTGTCTGGGGCAGTACTCTGTATTCAGATATATTCTTATGTCTGTAATGAAATGCACGATATTTCATACACTGTAAGATAAATGAAGGCTAGAAATATTTCCACATTGTTTTGAGTCAGATTTTGCCACCAAATGATTTGTGATTTTCTGTACTTTTTGGATTTCAGAATTATGGAAAACTGACTCTGAACATGTGTGGGCATACATCAAACTATCTCAAGTATCCATATTAATCAAAACTATCATTAATAATGCAATAAGGTAGACTTTCTAAATAAAAGAACCCTCCCAACATATTTATCTGTGATTATGGAAATTCATTACACCCTAATTTAAAAACTTAGTATCAAAACCAGACACATTTCATTATTTACCATTGGATACCCTGTAATAGATTCTACAAAGGTAATAGCCATGGAACTAATTTATAATACAGCATTCCTCATATCCTAAAAATTCTCAAGGGAATTTCTGTTTCAAACTGGTAGGCAGACCGCATTTATAACTAAGAGCAAGGTGTCTGAGGTCACAGAGACCTGGGTATAAATCTGACTTGCTGCTTACTAGTTTGTGATTTCCCATTACTTCTCTCTACCTTCACGTTTTTGTTGGTAAATAGGGAAAATAAAAATATTGACCATTTCATTAGGTTATTGTGAGGATTAAATGAGAACATAAGGAATTACTGTGAAGGGTTATTGTAAAGATTAAACAAGAAAACGCCTGTAAAGGGTTTAGTCCAGGAATCAGCATAAAGTAATCTCACAAGAAATTAAAGCTACATTATAAATTTAGAGCACAACGCCTCATGGAAATCGCCATGTAGATTATTGTGAGGGTCCTAGGACAATGCACAAAAGCCCATGTAGCAAATATGTAGCTCAACTAAGTACTAAGTTCTATATAAGTTAAAATATTATTATAGTGTCTTTTCTTGATGAAAGCAGCCATAAAGTTTGAAAAGTAAAAGGTGAAGAATATGTTTATAATGGGCCGGCCCGGTGGCATGAAAGCAGCCATAAAGTTTGAAAAGTAAAAGGTGAAGAATATGTTTATAATGGGCCGGCCCAGTGGCATCCAAGAGTATGGGGAAGATGAGACTTGCATGTTTGAGGATAAGAGACACTGAGCTTGAACTATACAGTCTTCATTTATACATTGATAAGTCCAGGGTTGCCTGCATTTTGAAGAACTTTTGGTAATAGACTGAGAGCCCGACATAATTTAACTGATTCCCCAATCCACTCCTGGCATGCAAGTTCATTACTTTATACTATATCCTATCCAAAGGAACACAAATGGCATTATTTGAGAGGAGATCAGCAATTGTGGAAAGAAATCTTTCTTCATTTAGCTCTTTTAACTGAATATGCATAAAGAGGAACTATAAAGATACTAATGTAAAGTTTTATAAAAGGAAATCTCATTTGGCAAGATAACTTTACTGCTGGCTTATCACAACTTTCTCTTTTGGTATATATAATTTCTGGAGAATTTCTCCAAAAAGTTCAATACACTAGACTGTTATGAAGGCTGGAATGTGTCACTTGAGTTACTATATTTCAAAGTAAAGCTTTTAACTAAGCCAATTAAATGAGTGTGCTTAAAAAATTACTTTTGTGGCTAAAACGAGTCTGCTTATTAGTGCACGCAACTTTTAATGACCTCCTTTACCCATTTGCTTTTTTTACAGCATTAACAGTGTAATGGCAATATTCTTTGAAACCTCTCACCTTTTATGTAAATCAAGGCTGAAAACATTTTAATTAACATTTTCTGTATAGAGAAAACATGCAAAACAAATATATCTTCCCCTGTGTATTACCCTAATTTGTTGTTAATGAGCATTCATAAATTATCTCTAATTAACACAAAGTCTCTTTAAATGTACTTCTCAATTTGTAATTCCTACTTCCATCTCAGTAAATCATTTTCTAAATATATAGTATCACGCATATCTTAATGGCAACTGCCAAAACCAGAGCCAATTCTTAACTCAAATAAGTTAGGGGATTTTGCTATTGATTATTTACTAAAATAAACTCACTTGTAAAATCACTTGAAAAGTTAACATTGCAAAAGACTTCAACCATCAATATTAACAGGGACAGACAAATAACATGAAAAAATAGCCATCAAAATAAAAGCTTGTGTTGAAAATAATAGTATTTTGAGTTATAACACAAATCTCTCATCTGCTTTTCTTAACATGCAAGTAGCAGCTACATTAATTTATCCTGACAGATGTGCAAATATAACGTTCAAATTCTTAATGATTAAATAATAATTCCATAACCTGAGGTAACTGTGATTTAAAAAAAAAAAAATGTCTTCAGTGTCCTTAAACAGCACTGTCTTTAGATAAGCTCTCCAGACTATCACTACCAACCAGTTTATATGAATTATCTTAGAGTGAGCAGGATGATCCTTTCAAAAAGATTCACATTCTTAAATGAAATTTATTCTATTAAGGAACATGAGATTCTTCATCTTACTTACAAAAGCAATCCATCTTTAATAGTCACTTCTCCATAAACATGCTTTCCTGTGGCAGATATTAAAGTTTACATCAGCTTGAGGGAAAACACTGTGGAAAACTAACTTGTACATATTTCCATATTTGAAAATATTTTGTACTATTTAAATGAAAAAAACTTATCTTCTATAAATAAAATTCTGTCAGAGAAATCACTAGGCTAAAATATTGTAAACTTACTTAGTAAGTTCCTGCATAGAGCCTTTGGAGTCAGATGCCTGGGAATAAATTCTGACTCCATCACTTACTAGGCATGTGATCTTGGACAAACTATGGAATGTATTTGTGGCTCTATTTCTCCATCTGCAAAGTGGGAATAATAATAGTACCAATTTCATGGGGTTACTATAAAGATAAAATGAGATAATAACCACTTGTATTTTAGTTGCTGCTATCATGACTGCACTGCTGTTATTACTCCTACTGACTACTAGTTGTTTCTAGAAACCTTCTGTTGCTACACAATGGAAGGTGTCAATTCCTTGACAGAATTAAAAAGTTCAGGTTGATTTTTAAATGCTCCAGGAAGACATCCAACTGCAAGTGATCCTTTACCAACATATTATGTATATGGAAGAACAAGAATTAAGATAATAAAGTCTATTGAAGATCAAGGCAGGTGGCCCACTGCAGAAAACCAAACAAAATTAAACCAGATTCAGTTCTAGATGATTAGAATAATCAGCAGTGAAGTCTAGACTTTATTTTCATGAACACAAACCTAAAGTTCATGAACCTTAAAACCTGATGCATTCCATTCACATAACCCCAAATTTCAATGTGTCTTATTTCTACAATTTCTACTATTCACCTCCTGATAAAATTGAAGAATAATAAATGATAACAACCACTTGATTCCTTGGCAAACTCCTTTCTGTTTATGTCAGGTGAAATAATAAGGCATGAGTTCAAGTATATTAGTCTGTTTCCATTGCTTATAACAAAATACCTGGAACTGGTTACTTTGTAAGAAAATGAAGTGTATTGCTTACAGTTTCTGAGGATGGTAAGTCCAAAGTCCAGGGAACACATCCAGTGGGGGTCTTTGCGGTGGCAGTAGTGACCCAGGGATCTCACATGACAGAAGATGATGGAGCAGAGAGACTAACCTCTCATGTGCTCTTCTTTCAAAGCCCTCAGAACCACGCCCCTGACCACCATTATTAATCCATTCACTACTATAATCTAATCACCTCTTCCAAGGCCCCACCTTTCAATTATTATAATAGGATTTCCCACCCTCAAAAGTTACAGTGGGGATTAAGCCTCAGTGAGGTTGGAGGTGTATCCAATCTATAGCATCTAGTACAGTATATAACTCTCTGAATAGAGGGATAAAAACTGCAAAATTCAGGGTTGTTTCGCTAGCCTCCTGCCTAGACATTCCACTGTCCTTGAAGAAAGACAACACAGGCTTCATATGCAAAGTAAGAATGATAGTAACGTTTATTTGTGCCCACAAATAAACAATTTATGAGAGTTCTCGTTAATCTACGTCCTTGTCAACATTGGATGTTGTCACTATTATGATTTTAGTCATACCAATGCATGTAAAATAGTATCTTGTGATTTTAATTTCCTTATAATTAATGACATTGACCACTTTTGGTTCAATGGCTTATTGGCAGTGTCTACATCTTTCTTCATGTAGTGTCTGTTCAATCCTTTGCCCAACTTTTTATTCGGTTGTCTTTCTTCTTGTTGATCTGGAAGAGTTCTTTCTGTTGTGGATATGAGTCCTTCAAGTAGATGTACTAGGAATATAATTTTCTCAACCTAGGAGTTGCCTATTCATATTCTTAGTGGTGTCTTTTGATGAGCATACCATTACTACTATACATATTGACAAAATGTTTCATGGTTTAAACAGAACTTTCATATATATTATTATTTAAGCATTAAAACAACCTTCCATGCAGGACTTATACCACCATCATCATATTTCAGATTCAGAAGTTGAGGTTGAGGGGTTAAGTTACTTATTCACACAAACAACTCAGCAGAGATGAGATTTTCTGTTGCTAAATTCAATATCCTTATAACTATTTCATTTATCTACTCCCTGTTTTTTTATCTGTTTTCTTCTCCATTCTACAGTTCTTTAGTACTTATTCACACAAACAACTCAGCAGAGATGAGATTTTCTGTTGCTAAATTCAATATCCTTTTAACTATTTCATTTATCTACTCCCTGTTTTTTTATCTGTTTTCTTCTCCATTCTACAGTTCTTTAGTAAAAGCTTTTAGAAAATTCAAACTTATAGGAAATACATCAACAAGATTCAATCAATATTATATGCATGAATCAATTCATTCAAACATATAGGAAAGAAATTAATTATTTATTTTAAATTTTGGATGCTGACATTTGATTCCACCTTTTATTAACTTCTATTAGCTAAACTCAAGCCTTCTTTACCTTAGGAAATAAAATATGCTCTCTTAATTTTATTGATTGAGATGCTGATTTATATGTTAGTTTATGTAACACATATTACACTTTTCTTTAGGGCCTACGTCATTCTCTGTCCTAAAACATTTGAGATACTTAGAAACGTCAAATGAACTTCTTACTGAGTGCATATTCCAGAGGCTGAAAGAGATAAATCATCAGCTTACCATATATTTTATTAACCACAGGCAGCGACTTTCAAGAGAGATGGCTGAGAGTGGTATAAAATAAAAATGAAACCCAGACAAATAAAAATGTATGCATGTTCAAATACTGCTTATACAAATACCTTCACATCCTTGTAGAGAAAAAGATATCCATCTCGTAAAACAAAATAACGGTCTTGAAACTTATTTCCAGACAGTATTTTAGAGGGTTCTTCTTTGATTTTCAAGACTCCTTCTTTGATACTTTCCAGGGCACTCCTCTCTGTAAAGTACACCAGTAGTTTTGTAAGTTGAGTACATTTTCACTTATTTGGAATACAATATAAAACATTCATATATTTTCAGTTTTAATAAGATAAAGTAATAACTTGTTTTTTTTTCCACTTCACAGCCTAAGGTGAATTTCTGGGAACACCAGGTATCAGAAGTATTACTATTTACCACATATAGGCCTGCTTCTGCTGTCCAATTAGCCATGGGGTTGTGATGCAATGTGATTAGTCCAAATTGACATGTGCTGTAAGTGTAAAATGCACACCAGATTTTGAAGACTTCGTACAAAGAAATGAAAGTGAAATATCACAATTTTTAAATCTTGACTACATGTTGAAATGATAATATTTTGGATATTTGAAGTGAAATAAAATATAGTAGTAAAAGTAATTTCACCTGTTTATATTTTTTAAATGCAGCTATTCGGCAATTTGGAATTACACATGTGGCTTTCACTATATTTCTTTTGAATAGCAATGATACGAACAATGTAAATACACAGGTAGAAAGAAAAACACCTTCAGGAATTCTGACTCAGGAATCCAGGAATTGTTAAGAGATTACAGACATTCGGCAATTTGGAATTACACATGTGGCTTTCACTATATTTCTTTTGAATAGCAATGATACAAACAATGTAAATACACAGGTAGAAAGAAAAACACCTTCAGGAATTCTGACTCAGGAATCCAGGAATTGTTAAGAGATTAGAGAAAGTCTTATAAATATGAAACAGCTTACCTGTTAGAGAGGCATAATTACTAAGATAAAACATTTAACAACAATTATATTTCATATGCAATACAGTGTGCCACACTGAGAAATCGTTTCAACTTATTCTATTAAAAAAAACTTTTTGGTGAGAACACCAAATTCGTATTTGTATTTTATTGTGTATAAATTTATCAATATATCTCCAGTCTAGAACTTGCCCCTGAAATCCTGAAATATCTTCAACTGCCTAGTCAAGAATTGAAGAACAGTAAAAAGAAAAAGGAACCTCAAGCCAAATAGCCATGACACAGACATTATGGTGTGAGCTTCTGCTTTTCCTGTAAAATAGGAGTAATGACACCTCTCCTGCAGGATTGTTGTGACCCTAACACTAGCTAATGTACACAAAAGATGTGGAGCAGTCCTATATCCAGACTAAAACCTTTAGCAATTTCCTGGTATTAAGGTGATATAATTTTAAATATCCATGCATAGTTTCTGAAATTTACAAAATAACTTGAAAGGTTTTACAAACAACCATTAGTCTTAAACCTTACAAGCATTGGTTCTTTTGGGGAAAACTTTTACCTATATAGCAAATAGTACATAAATATTCACAATTATTATTAGCATAAGAAAATAAAAGTTAAAAAATAGAAATAGTTCTATTTTTTATGGAATAACTAACTGGAAGCAAAATTCCCCAGGTTTAATCATGTCACTGATCCTCACCACAAACGTAATTAACAAATACCAATGTTTTTCGTGATATACATACTGACTACCCACAGCATTTTCTTCATCACACTGCCATATCAATAGGTTCTTTTTAGGTACTTTGTGACTTTACTGAGAAACATACTTCTAAAATTTGTCTTCTGATACAATCGGTTAATATTCCACAGAAAAATATTTTAAAGAATATTTTATAGCTAAATAAGAAGAATAAGTAAGTATAAGTAGTATAGTAAGAAATTTAGAAAACATTGGATGAACTTAATGATTCAGCTGATTTAGAACAGGAAAGTGAAAAAGGCATTTATAATATTTATGGTTTAGAAATAAGTATTTTTAAAAGCATGAAATAAGTTACCGTAAAGTTGTAAGACACAGATATGATATATGGCTTATATCAGACAAAATCCACATATACCTTCTGATAGTATCTTTTTCATTTAGATTTTTTTTGAAATTAATAAACTTTTCAAATTTTACCAATAAGAAATAAGCATATTGTCTAGTGGCTGAATAAACCATTCATAGGTCAAAGACAAAATAGGCTTAGAGAAAAAATATTATTTCGGTCTTTGGGTGCATATTTGTTAAAGTTTATTTCAATAAGCTTTGTATGTAATTGAGTTTATTAGTTAAATCTTGGAGCATACATTATTAAGGGTCTCAGGAGAAAAGCTTTAAGGGGAATATATGTTCATAATGAGGGTAAAACAAAAGGA